>NC_142800.1:75685931-75945267 GCF_049724085.1 Artemia sp. Qi Xiang Cuo
CGACCTTGATCTATGAGCTAGACCTTTCCAGTCCATTTATGTTCTCGGTTCGGTTATTTTTCTCATGGCGGCTCCGTGCCGCTCAAAGAATTTGGTTAGTATTACCAAATTCCGAGCTTCCATCTAATATTGGTCGTATGGCTTCAATTCTGATTGGAGATGCACTATTCTGAAAAGATAAAAAAAAGGTTTCATTTTTCAACCAAAAGGAGAGAGAGATGTTTTAACTGAAAATGAACAAACATTACCCTGAACGGTAGGGATGCGGTAACCAGGGCCGTATCAAGGCTTTTTGCTGGAAAAAAATTGCTGCGGATGGGGGTTAAGGGGTTTTTAATTGCTTTTTAAGACCAATTTGCGAGTCGGAAAAAGTTTCAGTTTTTAGGAGAAATAGTGTTTTATATGCGGTTTTATGACCATTTTACCAGTTGGAGAAATATTTCAGAGGGGGGCGGGTCAAACTCGAAAATTTTACCCTACACCCCTGGAGGTGACTGTCTTCAACTTCCCTTCATTCAGGTGTCTGCTTTACTGTAAACGGCACGTTTTCGATCCGTTCTTTGGAAAAAAGAAAATATAAAAATTTATTTAAATGGATGAAGTCCGTAATTGCCGCTTGGGCATATCTTCTATATAGTAAACTTTGAGTAAAGCGGACGCCACCACTTCTTAGCAATACAACTGGAAGGATATGGGGGTGGGCGTTCCCTTATTGTTCAGGATAATTTTTAGATTTTTAAATTTTAACGCTGTTCTTTACTTGTATTAAAAAAAAAATATCTTTGCATCTCATTATGTCCGTTTTTTGTTTTTTAATTTAATGTCAATATATTTTGTCCTTCTCATATAAATGAGGAAAGCTACCGTCATTAATGAGGAACATCCCTTCAATTAAGACATTAAGAACCGTCCTTTTTGCTTTACTCGAAGAAATTAACAGTTTATTTTTCAGGTGGAAATTCAATAGCAAATGCTACAAACTGAAAATACGCATGAGGAAAATTTGCTATTTAACACTAAAAACTTATGGTAAAAGGTAAAGGGTAAAAAAAAAGGATGCGGCACTAGACCCTTAAGGTCCAAACCGGCGGTGCTGATCTCCGTTTTGTGGCCCTTCAGCCAGGAAGTGCAATGGGGGGCTGGGGGCCAGCCAACCTATGCTTTCGCAAACCCTTCCTGTTTACCTTCCCCAGATTTCTCCAGGTACCCATTTAGAGCTGGGTTGACTCTGGCTAAGCTTACAGGGTCACACCACTGACCCGCGTCCTAAACTAAGAAACTGACCACACCAGGGATCGAACCCGAATTGCCCCCCCCCCCCAAACCAAAACTGAATTTTAAGATTTGAAGCGACATCGTACCACTATCGAGCAGCTGACAGGCCGAGCAGTTGCCTCAGCTGTATGAACCGCAAACTAGTTTAAGAAATCTGTTTAAAGTTTCATCAGTAATAATTGGAATAATGCTCGTGCATAGATTCTAAGTTATTGTGCAATTCAATATTTAGGTTTTTTGCCAAAGAGAGAGAGAGAGAGAGAGAGAGAGAGAGAGAGAGAGAGAGAGAGAGAGAGAGAGAGAGAGAGAGAGAGAGAGAGAGAGAGAGAAACGTATTAGTTAAACCACATATCAGCTAATGATTTTAGCCAATTTGGTTGGTATTTGAATTGTTCAGTATTGACTATTGAGCAAGGAAGAACTACTAAATAAGAGGGTCTATAACTACCTAATTCGAGGGGTCAGAGAGCTAAAAAAAGAAACCGATCAATTCTGAATTCATTTCAACGCTTCTACCAGACAAGGCCCATGCTATGGTTAGGACCCATTTGTCCCCATTAGACTTTCGTCGTCTCCTCAGGTTTTGAAAAATGTCTATTTTTCACATTTTATCATATTTTTTTTTCATCAAATAACTGGAAGAACTGAAAAACTGCCCCCCCCCCTACATTTTAAAAATACATATTCATGAATATAAGCCACTGTATAGCGGTGCTCTAACCAGCCTCCTAGCTCCAGTAAGCACCCCTGATTTTTCAAGCAGTGTTTAAACTCACCATTTTTCCGTCAGTACAGTAGTAGACTACACTCAAGAGCTGTCAGAATACTGCTAATAGCACTTAACAGCTCACTATAGGGCCAAGCCCCGTCCCGCCAGCAATATTTCGCACATAGATTCTCCACCCAAATCTATTCAGAGCTCCCTCTTTTACCTCCTCCTATAAAGCTCCCACTTTGTTTAAAAGTTTTCTTATTAAATTTTCCTATCCCAATCAGGGGTGGCCTGATTCTCGTTTCGCCCCATATGGATAGCCAAAAAGTGCAACCTTTGGTTATCTTTTATGCTTCATCGTTAAAATGTTCTTGTTCTTCTTTAGAAAGTAGGATCGACCGCATTTTCGTCTAGCTTATTGTTTAATATACAGTCAGCCAAACGAGTGCACAAAACTGTCCGTGGGCAATTGTTCTGTAGAACAATTAATAAATCTTCCCTAGTCTTCTAGAAGACCCATGTTTCAGAGCCATACTTGACCACTGTCATGGCTTCTAATATTTGCAGATTTCATGGCTCTTTGTTTGCAGATTTGTCCCCCCCCTAGTTTTCCAAACATTTTTAACTACAAAAAAAATACTCTGTGCCTTGACTATTCTACTTCTTACATCTTCAGTGCGTCCATCCTCTTTACTGATGATGCTACCCGGGTAAATGAATCTATCTAGTTGATTGGTTTTCTCAATACATAACATCATCTCTTCACCCTCCTCATTTATTGCCAGTCTATTTTGTCCTCTTAACATTAATTTCCAAATATATCCTTACAAAACCTCGAAAAATTCATTTATTTCACTAACATTCTCAATTTCACTAATTTTCATAATATTTCACTAATATTTTCACTAATATTCAAGACACTCAAACCATATGCATAATCTAAGTTTAGGAGAGTTTTACCTTGCCATTTGACACCATGTTCTCCCATCGCCTTTACCGCGTTCTTTAAGACAAAGTCCATCAAAATGATTCGTACAAACAGGGAAAGGACACAACCCTGCTTAACACCCGGTTAAACAACGAACCCACTACTAGCTTCACTTCTGGTATACCATTCAAAGGCAAGGCTTTAACTAAAGCTTTTCTTTCAGCTGAATTAAATGCCTGTTCATAATCTATAAAACTGAGAACTAAAGGAGTCTGATTATTCAGGCACCTCTCAATTATCAATCTAAGAGTAAAAATTTGGTCAACGCGTCCTTTCCTTTCCCTAAAACCGCGCTGTTGTTTTTTAAAATCTTCTTTTACAGCATCTTCTAGTTTAATAACTATCTTCACGTTAATTAATTTTTTTCCTACAAGAATCAACAGAGACACTTTTTAGCAGTAATCGATAGAGGCATTAGGGCGAGTTTGATGCTTTGTTAGTTTTTATTTTGACGCCCAAATTATATTACCTTTCTTATAAAGGGGTTTAATTCAAGTTCTTCTAAAATTCCTTGATACTTTCCCTTTTTCAAAAATCACATTCACAATTGGCATATGAAAAGGAGGCAGGCACATTTTTTTTTTTTTTCAAGTAAACCCCTAATTACTATCTAACGACTATTAGCTATCGTTAACCAGCGCAAAAAAATGAAGAAAAATACAAAAAATTGCACCAAAAACTGTTAGTGAAAAACTATTATTCTCGCACCATAGTTTACTTCGTCTGGCATTGTCACAACGGTTGCATAAAAAGCGGCTAGGCCGGAAAACAAAAGCACAAAAAGACTAATGAATAGGCCTTAACTACAAGAGCGGCCGCTCTTGTAGTTAAATATGAAAAATGTGAAAAAACGTGAAAAAATGGCACTAAAAACTGTTAGTGAAAAAGAATGGCACTAAAAACTATTATCCTGGCACCATAGTTTACTTCGTCTGGCATTGTCACAACGGTTGCATAAAAAGCGGCTAGGCCAGAAAACAAAAGAACAAATAATACTATTGAATTGGCCTTAACTACAAGAGTGGCCGAACGGCAGCGTTGAAAACGAAGAAAAGGGAAAAAGAAAAAAAGCTTCATCAGACGCATCAGGGATTGGGTGGAGGAAGAATGCGCGCAGGTAGATTAAGGTTGTAATGAGTTTTATTATTAGTAACAATAGCATCTTAAACACGTATGTGTCATAAAATACCTACCTTTTCTTCAGATATGGAGATTTTCTAGGAAGACTTCGGAGGCTTTCACTTTCATCTAATGCACCAGTCGTTGGGGTGCTGAAGTAAGTGGGGCGCTGTGTCCAAATTTCAAAAGGGCATACCTAGGAAGATGTCGCTTGGTCGTTCGACAATACTTTGTCATCTTGAGTCAGAACTTAGTTTAAAGCTAGAGTAATCTCCTCTCTTCCTCTAGGCCATAAATGATATTATTATAGGCCTACTAGCTCTAACTAGAAATGAATTTCGAATTAAATAATTTTAATAGCTACAGTTACTTCATTTTGAAAATTATTGTGAAATATGAGCTAAATAAGCTTAAATTATATAATTGAAAAAAGGGCTGTTATCCTCATATGTTATCCTCAATATTACGCAATTATGACTTTTAAAAGAAATGTTATTAAAAAATGGTTAATAAATGTGTGAATTTAATTTAATTTATTATTATTAATATTATTTATTTATTTTTTAATGAGGAAGGGGTGGTTGGGAGGTTGGGGTGGCTGGGGGTGGCAGGGAGTAATGGGTGGATGGAGATGGTAGGGAGTAACGGGTGGATGGGAGGTCCTGGGGTAGGGAGGTCGTGAGGTAGAAGTTAATTTGGAAATGATAATGTGAAAGTTTGGTTTGATTTTTTCCCCCATTTTTTTAGTTTTTTTTTAATTGCTGTTTGTTAGTGTGTTTTGTAAATGGCTAGCCGTTTTACTGCACGCCAGTAAAAACTAGGGCTGTTTAATTAGTGCAGTAGTTGTAAATAGTGAAGTGCAATAATCGTGCTTATTAATAAAGTAAAATAAAGTAATTTTACTTTACTGCTTCAAAAACGAACACTTTGAGCCAAGACCAACGTATTAAAAAGGTTAAATTTTTTATGATAATTCTTCAATAATGAAAGTAGCTGTTTAATCTCTGTTCCCTCACTACATAGAGTTTGAGTGATATATCCAGTTATAGATTATTGGTATATGCGTACATTATTTTTGCACGTACATCATTGATATAAAGTCACTTTTTGTTTGATAAAAATTTAAAGAAGAAATAAAACGTAAGATGAGATAGTCTAGCATAATTTTTCGCTTCCTAGCCAATTAATGAAGTCAATTTTGCTGACGAGTTTTGGTCTTTCAACTAAAAGTCGTAAAAGTTTATCCTATATCCGATGGTCTCCATGTATCTTGTTTCCAAGAAAAAATTTCTAGTTGATATATGAACTTGAAATATCAAATTTCTATTAGATTTGTGAGTCCCTTGACGGTATTTTTCTATTGGCTAGAACTTTTTACGATGGCTATGTTTACATTAAACCCAGTTTATAGTCAGACATAACGTGCTTATGATGATATTATATGCTATAGGTGTTGATGTGTTTTTGAATTTGTTACAAGGGGACGTAAAGGTCAAAAACCTTTAACATAGGTTTTCTGCGCTAGGTAACCAAGGCCTAAAATATTTCAAATTGTTGTTCAGTGTTGTAACACCAATGGGAATTAGCCATGGAATAAAAGCCATGGCTTTGCTTGCATGGAAGGAGGTATCTGGATCAGGCAAGCGTAATGGACGTTTCTGGGGGGGGGGGGGAGGAGGAAAAATAAAAAAACATTTTTCATTTGATAATTTGACTAAAAAGTACCTGAAATACAGAAAAAATGGGATTTAAGGGGATCCAAGTCCTTTCCTTCCATGTGTCCGTCCCTTATCTAGAGAGTATCTCCAGATGTCTCACGACTGTCCATGTTTTTTTTCTCATATAATTTGTCTGGCTTAGTATATAAGCCTTTTTTTAACCTTTTATTGATTCATTCCTATGCATATACATTTCTAAAATAATGTTTCAAAATACAAGTATGGAAAAATTATATTCAATATATATACATGGATCATTGCACCAGAGCCAAATGAAGTGTGATTAGCACGATTGAGCCCAATCGGGCCCCGCATTTGAAAGGGCCTCGCGTTACCATCAAAATGAACAAAAAAAGACTTTAAAATTTAAAGCAAATTGCTTTTGATGATAAGGGATAAATTATGAGTTATTCAAATAATTAAAAACATATTTTTTAAGTTTGTATTGCTGGATGAAGTTTATTAATCTATTTATTATTATATAGTATATACTTTAAAATATAGAAAACTGATATCCGTAAAAATTCATGTCAAATTTACTGAATTTAATCGGGGTAGTCCTATAGGCTATTAGATATATTTTGCAGTACGTACTTGAACTACTTTACGTACGTAAACTACTATGCATGCATATTTTATTTAAATATTTAATATATAGAGAGGTCGCTCCTAAAAAAGATTCAATCGGACCCCGCACCTATTCAATCGGGTCCTGCATATCACTCTTAACGTATTATCCATCTGTCATCAAACACGTTTGATCTCTTCATTTTGACTTCCATTATTTTCTTTGCTAGAAACACAGAAACATTTCACGCTCATTACAGCTCCCTTTTATTAGTCTCCAAGCAAGACATCTGTTAAAAATTGGGGGGCTGACAAGCAAGGGTCATTTCAGTCCACGCAATCAATCAAAATGACCTGTACACAGTAATCTATCAGTTACGGGCCCTGGAATTCTATTTCTATGGCTGGGGTAGGAAGTTGGATTTCGATAATTTATCACCCAACCTTGCTTGACAAGCTTTACGATTATGGTGGCAAGGCAGGTCAAATAAACAGAGGCACTATTTTAGAATTCTGTATGTTTTGATTAGAATCCTTCTTAAGTTTTATTGAATATGCAGGCACATCTTGAACACAGTAAAACAGGATTACTTCTGATATTTCGGCCCGTAAATGTCTTTGCGGTTCTTAATAATGGAAAATGTTTATTGACGAACTATTTTATTTTTAACCAATAAATATAAAAATATATTTTTTCAACTGAAAGTAAGAAGCGACATTAAACCTTAAAACTAACAGAAATTATTCTGTATATGAGGGGGGATGCCCCTTATTGTATCCTCACTTGTTATGCTAAAGTTTAGTGCTTTAAAATGCTTCTTGTTCTATTTAAGCTTCCCTTGTGTTAAATAAATCAAATAAAAAAAACAAAAGTTTTTTAAACTGAAAGTAAAGAGCGACATTAAAACTTAAAACGAACAGAAATTATTCCGTATATGAAAGGGGCTGTCCCCTCCTCAACGCCTCGCTCTTTACGCTAAAGTTTGTTATTGTTTAACAAAAATAGAGTTGTGAGAAAGTCAAACTTTAGCGTAAAGAGCGAGGCGTTGAGGAAGGGACAGCCCCTTTCATATGCGGAATAATTTCTTTTCGTTTTAAGTTTTAATGTTTCTCCTTACTTTCAGTTTAGAAAACTTGTTTTTTTTTATTCAATTTCTGATCGTTTTTTAGTTAATGCAGCTTTTATTTTGGCTCGCCGTCATTAAATAAGTAAACAAAATTTGCATAAAAATTTTACTTTTCTTTTGCTAAATGGCTGTCTCTAAATTTGGTTCTGACGTAATTTACAAATTAACTTACGTAACGGACTTCTATATTCGTATATTTTTCTTCTGGCAAAAAATACAAAGTTGCAGATTTTTGCAGATATGAGCTTGAAACCTATGTAACAGGGTTTTCTGATACGCTGAATCTGACGGTGTGATTTTCATGAAAATTCTTTCACTTGTAGGGGATGTTTCCCCCTCTTTAAAAAATCAGGTAAATTTTCTCAGGCTCGTAGCCTTTGATGAGTAATACTAAACTTAATAAAATTTATATATTTAGAATCAGCATTATAAGCCCATTCTTTTGATACATTTATTGACATCAAAATTCCGTTTTAAAAGTTTTGATTACTATTGAGCCGTATCGCTTGTTTTTTTTTATTACGTAAATGTTATTACGTAATTGAGGGGGTTCTCCCCTTAGTCAATACCACGCTCTTTGCGTCAAAAGTTAAAATTTTGTTTAAGTCACAAACCCCTGAATCACAAAGGCCGTTTAATTAGAATAGATAGCTCTTTTGAAAGCACTAAAAAAAACTCTAGCGCAAAGAGCGAGGTATTGACTTGGGGACAAACCCCCTCATATACGTAAAATTTACTGTTCGTTTTAAGTTCTAATGTTGCTTCTTACTTTCAGTTGAAAAAACTTCTTTTTTTTAATTTAATTTCTGATCGTTTTTTAAATAATGCTTGGAAATCCGGCGCCCCTTCATAGAAATGTCCCTTACCCCAAATAAACATCCTCCAAGGAAAGATTCTCCTGAGTAACCCCCTCCTCCAGCTCCCCCCCCACCAGATAAAAATCCTTCCTGAAAATGTCTGTATACTTCCCAATAACCAATACAATATGTAAGCAATGGGCAAAGTTCATAACTTGCAGCCCTTCCCCTGGGAACTGTGGGGGATTAAGTCATCCTAAAAGACATATTTATTAGATTTCCGACTATGCTGAACAAAATGGCTATCTCAAAATTTTAATTGGGTGACTTTGGGAAAAAATGAGCGTGGGAGGGGGCCTAGTTGCCCTCCATTTATTTTGCCACTTAAAAATGGCACTAGAACTTTTAATTTCCGTTCCAATGAGCCCTCCTACGATATTCTAGGACCACTGGGTCAATACGATTACCCCTGGGGAAAAGAAAAAAAAAACAACAAAAAAAACAACAAAAAAACAAATAAACACGCATCCGTGATCTTTCTTCTGGCAAAAAGTGGAAAATTCCACATTTTTGTAGATAGAAGCTTGAAACCTCTACATGAGGGTTCTCTGATACGCTGAATATGACGGTGTGATTTTCATTAAGGTTCTATAATTTTTAGGGGTTCTTTCCCCCTTTTTTCGAAAAACAGCCAAATTTTCTTAAATCGCGTAACTTTTAAAGGGTAAGATTAAACTTGATGAAACTTCTATATTTGAAATCAGAATTAAAATCTGATTCTTTCGATGTATCTATTGGTATTGAAATTTCGTTTTATAGAGTTTCGGTTACCATTGAGCCGGGTCGCTCCTTGCTTACAGTTCGTTACCACGAACTGTTTGATAGGCCAAAATGTCAAATTTTAGCGTAAAGAAAGGGTTGAGGAAAAGGTAGACCCCTCATTTACGGAATAATTTCTGTCCGTGTAAAGTTTAGACGTTGCTCCTTACTTTCGGTTGAAAAAAAATGTGATTTTATTTAATTTTTGATCGTTTTTCAAGTCATGGCGGGAAATCTGCATCCGCTAACCGTGAAAAATTCTCCCCAGAAAATTCCTCGCCCCAAAATAAAATTTACTCCTGCTTAAATTATCCCTCCCCCCAACGGCAGTTAGTATTATGATGCACCGTTAATGATTTATATTCGTCCTGCTTCATTGACTGATGGTACTTGCATAACCTCTCTATATCTCCGTTTTTATTTATGCTTATTCAAGATTTCTGCAATTATTTTAATGCAAGTTTTTGATGCTTGTGTGTAATTGTGCTTATTTCCGATTTCTACGTAATCTATTTTATGTCTTCAATAAACTAATTGTAATTGATTTTGTGCAATTTTTGCCGTTCAATAGCCAATTGCAATTGTTGAATTGTGCTTATCTGTACTTTAAACATCCTTAAAATTTGCTTGTCTTGGACAATCTAAACTTGCTTTGAGTATTTTCTAAGTAACCTATTGTGCTTAATTATTTACTTATTGTGCTTCAGAGCTGGATAAGCTACAATTCGTCCTCTGATAGGATAGAAAATGCTTGGTAGGCCTATACTTTTCAATTAGTATAAGATAATAGTATTTTTGGATAGTTTTAAAGGGTCCTGTGGGTTTACAAGATATTTTGGTTTTTCACAAGATATTCCTTTTGATGTTCAAATCGTGTTCAGTTGAGCACAATAATTACACTTATTCAATAATTTAGTGAAACAAGATCTGTTGAGAGCGGTAGTAGTAACTTCAAACTTTAATTCCCTAGAAACTGTTTATTGAAGGAAAAATATTTTGACCTAAAAAGACTGAGGTGTGCATGAATTTATTATTTTTGTCCAGTCTCCTGTGCCTCAAGCTGCTTATTCTGCCTTTCCACCTAAAAATTGTAATTTCCTAAAAAACGGTTTATTGAAGGGAAAATATTTTGATCTAGTTAGACTGAGGTGTGCAGGGATTTATATTTTTCGCCAGCCTCCTGTGCCTCCAGCTGCTTATTCTGCCTTTCCATCTAAAATCTGTAATTTCCTAAAAACGGTTTATTGAAGGGAAAATATTTTGATCTAGTTAGACTGAGGTGTGCAGGGATTTATATTTTTCGCCAGCCTCCTGTGCCTCCAGCTGCTTATTCTGCCTTTCCATCTAAAAAATGTAATTTCCTAAAAACGGTTTATTGAAGGGAAAATTTTTTGATCTAGTTAGACTGAGGTGTGCAGGGATTTATATTTTTTGCCACCCTCCTGTGCCTCCAGCTGCTAATTCTGCCTTTCCACCTAAAAATTATAATTTACTAAAAACGGTTTATTGAAGGGAAAATATTTTGATCTAGTTATACTGAGGTGTGCATTAATTTATTATTTTTGTCCAGTCTCTATATAATTTCCTAAAAACTGTTTCTTGAAGGAAAAATATTTTGATCTAGTTAGACCGAGATGTGCAGGGATTTATATTTTTCGCCTGTCTCCTGTGCCTCCAGCTGCTTATTCTGCCTTTCCACCTAAAAACTGTAATTTCCTAAAAACGGTTTATTAAAGGGAAAATATTTTGATCTAGTTATACTGAGGTGTGCATTAATTTATTATTTTTGTCCAGTCTCTATATAATTTCCTAAAAACTGTTTCTTGAAGGAAAAATATTTTGATCTAGTTAGACCGAGATGTGCAGGGATTTATATTTTTCGCCTGTCTCCTGTGGCTCCAGCTCCTTATTCTGCCTTTCCACCTAAAAACTGTAATTTCCTAAAAACTGTTTCTTGAAGGGAGTTTTTTTTATCTAGTTAGACCGAGGTGTGCAGGGATTTATATTTTTCACCAGCCTCCTGTGCCTCCAGCTGCTTATTCTGCCTTTCCACCTAAAAACTGTAATTTCCTAAAAACGGTTTATTAAAGGGAAAATATTTTGATCTAGTTATACTGAGGTGTGCATTAATTTATTATTTTTGTCCAGTCTCTATATAATTTCCTAAAAACTGTTTCTTGAAGGAAAAATATTTTGATCTAGTTAGACCGAGATGTGCAGGGATTTATATTTTTCGCCTGTCTCCTGTGGCTCCAGCTCCTTATTCTGCCTTTCCACCTAAAAACTGTAATTTCCTAAAAACTGTTTCTTGAAGGGAGTTTTTTTTATCTAGTTAGACCGAGGTGTGCAGGGATTTATATTTTTCACCAGCCTCCTGTGCCTCCAGCTGCTTATTCTGCCTTTCCACCTAAAAACTGTAATTTCCTAAAAACGGTTTATTAAAGGGAAAATATTTTGATCTAGTTATACTGAGGTGTGCATTAATTTATTATTTTTGTCCAGTCTCTATATAATTTCCTAAAAACTGTTTCTTGAAGGAAAAATATTTTGATCTAGTTAGACCGAGATGTGCAGGGATTTATATTTTTCGCCTGTCTCCTGTGGCTCCAGCTCCTTATTCTGCCTTTCCACCTAAAAACTGTAATTTCCTAAAAACTGTTTCTTGAAGGGATTTTTTTTTATCTAGTTAGACCGAGGTGTGCAGGGATTTATATTTTTCACCAGCCTCCTGTGCCTCCAGCTGCTTATTCTGCCTTTCCATCTAAAAACTGTAATTTCCTAAAAACGGTTTATTGAAGTGAAAATATTTTGATCTAGTTAGACTGAGGTGTGCAGGGATTTATAATTTTCGCCATTCTCCTGTGCCTCCAGCTCCTTATTTTGCCTTTTCACCTAAAAACTGTAATTTCCTAAAAACTGTTTCTTGAAGGGTTTTTTTTTTTATCTAGTTAGACCGAGGTGTGCAGGGATTTATATTTTTCACCAGCCTCCTGTGCCTCCAGCTGCTTATTCTGCCTTTCCATCTAAAAACTGTAATTTCCTAAAAACGGTTTATTGAAGGGAAAATATTTTGATCTAGTTAGACTGAGGTGTGCAGGGATTTATATTTTTTGCCAGCCTCCTGTGCCTCCAGCTGCTTATTCTGCCTTTCCACTTAAAAATTGTAATTTCCTAAAAAACGGTTTATTGAAGGGAAACTATTTTGATCTAGTTAGACTGAGGTGTGCAGGGATTTATATTTTTCGCAAGCCTCCTGTGCCTCCAGCTGCTTATTCTGCCTTTCCACCTAAAAATTGTAATTTCCTAAAATACGGTTTATTGAAGGGAAACTATTTTGATCTAGTTATACCGAGATGTGCAGGAATTTATATTTTTCTCCAGCCTCCTGTGCCTCCAGCTGCTTATTCTGCCTTTCCATCTAAAAACTTTAATATCCTTAAAACGGTTTATTGAAGGGAAAATATTTTGATCTAGTTAGACTGAGGTTTGCAGGGATTTATATTTTTCGCAAGCCTCCTGTGCCTCCAGCTGCTTATTCTGCCTTTCCACCTAAAAAATGTAATTTCCTAAAAAACGGTTTATTGAAGGGAAACTATTTTGATCTAGTTATGCCGAGATGTGCAGGAATTTATATTTTTCGCCAGCCTCCTGTGCCACCAGCTGCTTATTCTGCCTTTCCACCTAAAAATTGTAATTTCCAAAAAAACGGTTTATTGAAGGGAAACTATTTTGATCTAGTTATACCGAGATGTGCAGGAATTTATATTTTTCGCCAGCCTCCTGTGCCCCCAGCTGCTTATTCTGCCTTTCCATCTAAAAACTGTAATTTCCTAAAAAACGGTTTATTGAAGGGAAACTATTTTGATCTAGTTATACCGAGATGTGCAGGAATTTATATTTTTCGCCAGCCTCCTGTGCCCCCAGCTGCTTATTCTGCCTTTCCATCTAAAAACTGTAATTTCCTTAAAACGGTTTATTGAAGGGAAAATATTTTGATCTAGTTATACTGAGTTGTGCAGGTATTTATATTTTTCGCCAGCCTCCTGTGCCTCCAGCTGCTTATTCTGCCTTTCCATCTAAAAACTGTAATTTCCTTAAAACGGTTTATTGAAGGGAAAATATTTTGATCTAGTTAGACTGAGGTGTGCAGGGATTTATATTTTTCGCAAGCCTCCTGTGCCTCCAGCTGCTTATTCTGCCTTTCCACCTAAAAAATGTAATTTCCAAAAAAACGGTTTATTGAAGGGAAACTATTTTGATCTAGTTAGACTGAGGTATGCAGGGATTTATATTTTTCGCAAGCCTCCTGTGCCTCCAGCTGCTTATTCCTCCTTTCCATCTAAAAACTGTAATTTCCTAAAAAACGGTTTATTGAAGGGAAACAATTTTGATCTAGTTATACCGAGTTGTGCAGGTATTTATATTTTTCGCCAGCCTCCTGTGCCTCCAGCTGCTTATTCTGCCTTTCCATCTAAAAACTGTAATTTTCTTAAAACTGTTTATTGAAGGGAAAATATTTTGATCTAGTTAGACTGAGGTGTGCAGGGATTTATATTTTTCGCAAGCCTCCTGTGCCTCCAGCTGCTTATTCTGCCTTTCCACCTAAAAAGTGTAATTTCCTAAAAAACGGTTTATTGAATGGAAAATATTTTGATCTAGTTAGACTGAATTGTACAGGGATTTATATCTTTCGCCAGCCTCCTGTGCCTCCAGCTGCTTATTCTGCCTTTCCATATAAAAACTGTAATTTCCTAAAAACGGTTTATTGAAGGGAAAATATTTTGATCTAGTTAGACTGAGGTGTGCAGGGATTTATATTTTTCGCCACCCTCCTGTGCCTCCAGCTGCTTTTTCTGCCTTTCCACCTAAAAACTGTAATTTCCTAAAAAACGGTTTATTGAAGGGAAACTATTTTGATCTAGTTATACCGAGATGTGCAGGAATTTATATTTTTCGCCAGCCTCCTGTGCCTCCAGCTGCTTATTCTGCCTTTCAATCTAAAAACTGTAATTTCCTAAAAACGGTTTATTGAAGGGAAAATATTTTGATCTAGTTAGACTGAGTTGTGCAGGGATTTATATTTTTCGCCAGCCTCCTGTGCCTCCAGCTGCTTATTCTGCCTTTCCACCTAAAAATTGTAATTTCCTAAAAAACGGTTTATTGAAGGGAAACTATTTTGATCTAGTTATACCAAGATGTGCAGGAATTTATATTTATCGCCAGCTCCTGTGCCTCCAGCTGCTTATTCTGCCTTTCCATCTAATAACTGTAATTTCCTTAAAACGGTTTATTGAAGGGAAAATATTTTGATCTAGTTAGACTGAGGTGTGCAGGGATTTATATTTTTCGCAAGCCTCCTGTGCCTCCAGCTGCTTATTCTGCCTTTCCATCTAAAAACTGTAATTTCCTAAAAACGGTTTATTGAAGGGAAAATATTTTGAACTAGTTAGACTGAGGTGTGCAGGGATTTATATTTTTCGCCAGCCTCCTGTGCCTCCAGCTGCTTATTCTGCCTTTCCATCTAAAAACTGTAATTTCCTAAAAACGGTTTATTGAAGGGAAAATATTTTGATCTAGTTAGACTGAGGTGTGCAGGGATTTATAATTTTCGCCATTCTCCTGTGCCTCCAGCTCCTTATTTTGCCTTTTCACCTAAAAACTGTAATTTCCTAAAAACTGTTTCTTGAAGGGATTTTTTTTATCTAGTTAGACCGAAGTGTGCAGGGATTTATATTTTTCACCAGCCTCCTGTGCCTCCAGCTGCTTATTCTGCCTTTCCACCTAAAAACTGTAATTTCCTAAAAACGGTTTATTGAAGGGAAAATATTTTGATCTAGTTAGACTGAGGTGTGCAGGGATTTATAATTTTCGCCATTCTCCTGTGCCTCCAGCTCCTTATTTTGCCTTTCCACCTAAAAACTGTAATTTCCTAAAAACTGTTTCTTGAAGGGATTTTTTTTTTATCTAGTTAGACCGAGGTGTGCAGGGATTTATATTTTTCACCAGCCTCCTGTGCCTCCAGCTGCTTATTCTGCCTTTCCATCTAAAAACTGTAATTTCCTAAAAAAGGTTTATTTAAGGGAAAATATTTTGATCTAGTTAGACTGAGGTGTGCAGGGATTTATATTTTTTGCCAGCCTCCTGTGCCTCCAGCTGCTTATTCTGCCTTTCCACCTAAAAATTGTAATTTCCTAAAAAACGGTTTATTGAAGGTAAACTATTTTGATCTAGTTAGACTGAGGTGTGCAGGGATTTATATTTTTCGCCAGCCTCCTGTGCCTCCAGCTGCTTATTCTGCCTTTCCACCTAAAAATTGTAATTTCCTAAAAACAGTTTATTGAAGGGAAAATATTTTGATCTAGTTAGACTGAGGTGTGCAGGGATTTATATTTTTCGCCAGCCTCCTGTGCCTCCAGCTGCTTATTCTGCCTTTCCACCTAAAAATTGTAATTTCCTAAGAAACGGTTTATTAAAGGGAAACTATTTTGATCTAGTTATACCGAGATGTGCAGGAATTTATATTTTTCGCCAGCCTCCTGTGCCTCCAGCTGCTTATTCTGCCTTTCCATCTAAAAACTGTAATTTACTTAGAACGGTTTATTGAAGGGAAAATATTTTGATCTAGTTAGACTGAGGTGTGCAGGGATTTATATTTTTCGCAAGCCTCCTGTGCCTTCAGCTGCTTATTCTGCCTTTCCACCTAAAAATTGTAATTTCCTAAAAAATGGTTTATTGAAGGGAAACTATTTTGATCTAGTTATACCGAGATGTGCAGGAATTTATATTTTTCGCCAGCCTCCTGTGCCTCCAGCTGCTTATTCTGCCTTTCCATCTAAAAACTGTAATTTTCTTATAACGGTTTATTGAAGGGAAAATATTTTGATCTAGTTAGACTGAGGTGTGCAGGGATTTATATTTTTCGCAAGCCTCCTGTGCCTCCAGCTGCTTATTCTGCCTTTCCATCTAAAAACTGTAATTTTCTTAAAACGGTTTATTGAAGGGACAATATTTTGATCTAGTTAGACTGAGGTGTGCAGGGATTTATATTTTTCGCAAGCCTCCTGTGCCTCCAGCTGCTTATTCTGCCTTTCCACCTAAAAATTGTAATTTCCTAAAAAATGGTTTATTGAAGGGAAACTATTTTGATCTAGTTATACCGAGATGTGCAGGGATTTATATTTTTCGCAAGCCTCCTGTGCCTACAGCTGCTTATTCTTCCTTTCCATCTAAAAACGGTAATTTTCTTAAAACGGTTTATTGAAGGGAAAATATTTTGATCTAGTTAGACTGAGGTGTGCAGGAATTTATATTTTTCGCAAGCCTCCTGTGCCTACAGCTGCTTATTCTGCCTTTCCAACTAAAAAATGTAATTTCCTTAGAACGGTTTATTGAAGGGAAAATATTTTGATCTAGTTAGACTGAGTTGTGCAGGTATTTATATTTTTCGCAAGCCTCCTGTGCCTTCAGCTGCTTATTCTGCCTTTCCACCTAAAAATTGTAATTTCCTAAAAAATGGTTTATTGAAGGGAAACTATTTTGATCTAGTTATACAGAGCTGTGCAGGGATTTATATTTTTCGCAAGCCTCCTGTGCCTTCAGCTGCTTATTCTGCCTTTCCACCTAAAAATTGTAATTTCCTAAAAAATGGTTTATTGAAGGGAAACTATTTTGATCTAGTTATACCGAGATGTGCAGGGATTTATATTTTTCGCAAGCCTCCTGTGCCTCCAGCTGCTTATTCCTCCTTTCCATCTAAAAACTGTAATTTTCTTAAAACGGTTTATTGAAGGGAAAATATTTTGATCTAGTTATACTGAGTTGTGCAGGGATTTATATTTTTCGCAAGCCTCCTGTGCCTCCAGCTGCTTATTCCTCCTTTCCATCTAAAAACTGTAATTTTCTTAAAACGGTTTATTGAAGGGAAAATATTTTGATCTAGTTAGACTGAGGTGTGCAGGGATTTATATTTTTCGCAAGCCTCCTGTGCCTCCAGCTGCTTATTCTGCCTTTCCATCTAAAAACTGTAATTTACTTAAAACGGTTTATTGAAGGGAAACTATTTTGATCTAGTTATACCGAGATGTGCAGGAATTTATATTTTTCGCCAATCTCCTGTGCCTCCAGCTGCTTATTCTGCCTTTCCATCTAAAAACTGTAATTTTCTTAAAACGGTTTATTGAAGGGAAAATATTTTGATCTAGTTAGACTGAGGTGTGCAGGGATTTATATTTTTCGCCAGCCTCCTGTGCCTCCAGCTGCTTATTCTGCCTTTCCATCTAAAAACTGTAATTTCCTTAGAACGGTTTATTGAAGGGAAAATATTTTGATCTAGTTAGACTGAGGTGTGCAGGGATTTATATTTTTCGCAAGCCTCCTGTGCCTCCAGCTGCTTATTCATCCTATCCATCTAAAATCTTTAATTTTCTTAAAACGGTTTATTGAAGGGAAAATATTTATATCTAGTTAGACTGAGGTGTGCAGGGATTTATATTTTTCGCAAGCCTCCTGTGCCTCCAGCTGCTTATTCCTCCTTTCCATCTAAAATCTGTAATTTTCTTAAAACGGTTTATTGAAGGGAAAATATTTTGATCTAGTTAGACTGAGGTGTGCAGGAATTTATATTTTTCGCAAGCCTCCTGTGCCTCCAGCTGCTTATTCCTCCTTTCCATCTAAAATCTGTAATTTTCTTAAAACGGTTTATTGAAGTGAAAATATTTTGATCTAGTTAGACTGAGGTGTGCAGGAATTTATATTTTTCGCCAGCCTCCTGTGCCTCCAGCTGCTTATTCTGCCTTTCCATCTAAAAACTGTAATTTTCTTAAAACGGTTTATTGAAGGGAAAATATTTTGATCTAGTTAGACTGAGGTGTGAAGGGATTTATATTTTTCGCCAGCCTCCTGTGCCTCCAGCTGCTTATTCTGCCTTTCCATCTAAAAACTGTAATTTCCTTAAAACAGTTTATTGAAGGGAAAATATTTTGATCTAGTTAGACTGAGGTGTGCAGGGATTTATATTTTTCGCAAGCCTCCTGTGCCTCCAGCTGCTTATTCCTCCTTTCCATCTAAAAACTGTAATTTTCTTAAAACGGTTTATTGAAGGGAAAATATTTTGATCTAGTTAGACTGAGGTGTGCAGGGATTTATATTTTTCGCCAGCCTCCTGTGCCTACAGCTGCTTATTCTGCCTTTCCACCTAAAAACTGTAATTTCCTAAAAACGGTTTATTAAAGGGAAAATATTTTGATCTAGTTATACTGAGGTGTGCATTAATTTATTATTTTTGTCCAGTCTCTGGACAAAAAGGGAAAATATTTTGATCTAGTTAGACTGAGGTGTGCAGGGATTTATATTTTTCGCAAGCCTCCTGTGCCTTCAGCTGCTTATTCTGCCTTTCCACCTAAAAATTGTAATTTCCTAAAAAACGGTTTATTGAAGGGAAACTATTTTGATCTAGTTATACCGAGATGTGCAGGAATTTATATTTTTCGCAAGCCTCCTGTGCCTGCAGCTGCTTATTCTTCCTTTCCACCTAAAAAATGTAATTTACTAAAAAATGGTTTATTGAAGGGAAACTATTTTGATCTAGTTATACCGAGATGTGCAGGGATTTATATTTTTCGCAAGCCTCCTGTGCCTTCAGCTGCTTATTCATCCTTTCCATCTAAAAACTGTAATTTTCTTAAAAAGGGTTATTGAAGGGAAAATATTTTGATCTAGTTAGACTGAGTTGTGCAGGTATTTATATTTTTCGCAATACTCCTTTGCCTCCAGCTGCTTATTCTGCCTTTCCACCTAAAAATTGTAATTTCCAAAAAAACGGTTTATTGAAGGGAAACTATTTTGATCTAGTTAGACTGAAGTGTACAGGGATTTATATCTTTCGCAAGCCTCCTGTGCCTCCAGCTGCTTATTCTGCCTTTCCATCTAAAAACTGTAATTTCCTAAAAACGGTTTATTGAAGGGAAAATATTTTGATCTAGTTAGACTGAGGTGGGCAGGGATTTATATTTTTTGCCAGCCTCCTGTGCCTCCAGCTGCTTATTCTGCCTTTCCACCTAAAAATTGTAATTTCCTAAAAAACGGTTTATTGAAGGGAAACTATTTTGATCTAGTTATACCGAGATGTGCAGGAATTTATATTTTTCGCCAGCCTCCTGTGCCTCCAGCTGCTTATTCTGCCTTTCCATCTAAAGACTGTAATTTCCTAAAAACAGTTTATTGAAGGGAAAATATTTTGATCTAGTTAGACTGAGGTGTGAAGGGATTTATATTTTTCGCCAGCCTCCTGTGCCTCCAGCTGCTTATTCTGCCTTTCCATCTAAAAACTTTAATTTCCTTAAAACGGTTTATTGAAGGGAAAATATTTTGATCTAGTTAGACTGAGGTATGCAGGGATTTATATTTTTCGCAAGCCTCCTGTGCCTCCAGCTGCTTATTCTGCCTTTCCACCTAAAAATTGTAATTTCCTAAAAAAACGGTTTATTGAAGGGTAACTATTTTGATCTAGTTATAACGAGATGTGCAGGTATTTATATTTTTCGCCAGCCTCCTGTGCCTCCAGCTGCTTATTCTGCCTTTCCATCTAAAAACTTTAATATCCTTAAAACGGTTTATTGAAGGGAAAATATTTTGATCTAGTTAGACTGAGGTATGCAGGGATTTATATTTTTCGCAAGCCTCCTGTGCCTCCAGCTGCTTATTCTGCCTTTCCACCTAAAAATTGTAATTTCCTAAAAAACGGTTTATTGAAGGGAAACTATTTTGATCTAGTTAGACTGAGGTGTGCAGGGATTTATATTTTTCGCAAGCCTCCTGTGCCTCCAGCTGCTTATTCTGCCTTTCCATCTAAAAACTGTAATTTCCTAAAAACGGTTTATTGAAGGGAAAATATTTTGATCTAGTTAGACTGAGGTGTGCAGGGATTTATATTTTTTGCCAGCCTCCTGTGCCTCCAGCTGCTTATTCTGCCTTTCCACCTAAAAACTGTAATTTCCTAAAAAACGGTTTATTGAAGGGAAACTATTTTGATCGAGTTATACCGAGCTGTGCAGGAATTTATATTTTTCGCCAGCCTCCTGTGCCCCCAGCTGCTTATTCTGCCTTTCCATCTAAAAACTGTAATTTCCTTAAAACGGTTTATTGAAGGGAAACTATTTTGATCTAGTTATACCGAGATGTGCAGGAATTTATATTTTTCGCCAGCCTCCTGTGCCACCAGCTGCTTATTCTGCCTTTCCATCTAAAAACTGTAATTTCCTTAAAACGGTTTATTGAAGGGAAAATATTTTGATCTAGTTATACCGAGATGTGCAGGAATTTATATTTTTCTCCGGCCTCCTGTGCCTCCAGCTGTTTATTCTGCCTTTCCACCTAAAAATTGTAATTTCCTAAAAAACGGTTTATTGAAGGGAAACTATTTTGATCTAGTTATACCGAGATGTGCAGGAATTTATATTTTTCTCCAGCCTCTTGTGCCTCCAGCTGCTTATTCCGCCTTTACATCTAAAAACTGTAATTTCCTTAAAACGGTTTATTGAAGGGAAAATATTTTGATCTAGTTAGACTGAGGTGTGCAGGGATTTATATTTTTCGCAAGCCTCCTGTGCCTCCAGCTGCTTATTCTGCCTTTCCACCTAAAAAATGTAATTTCCTAAAAACTGTTTCTTGAAGGGAATTTTTTTTTTATCTAGTTAGACCGAAGTGTGCAGGAATTTATATTTTTCGCCAGCCTCCTGTGCCCCCAGCTGCTTATTCTGCCTTTCCAACTAAAAACTTTAATTTCCTTAGAACAGTTTATTGAAGGGAAAATATTTTGATCTAGTTAGACTGAGGTGTGCAGGGATTTATATTTTTCGCAAGCCTCCTGTGCCTCCAGCTGCTTATTCTGCCTTTCCATCTAAAGACTGTAATTTCCTAAAAACAGTTTATTGAAGGGAAAATATTTTGATCTAGTTAGACTGAGGTGTGAAGGGATTTATATTTTTCGCCAGCCTCCTGTGCCTCCAGCTGCTTATTCTGCCTTTCCACCTAAAAATTGTAATTTCCTAAAAAACGGTTTATTGAAGGGAAACTATTTTGATCTAGTTATGCCGAGATGTGCAGGAATTTATATTTTTCGCCAGCCTCCTGTGCCTCCAGCTGCTTATTCTGCCTTTCCATCTAAAAACTGTAATTTCCTAAAAACGGTTTATTGAAGGGAAAATATTTTGATCTAGTTAGACTGAGGTGTGCAGGGATTTATATTTTTCGCCAGCCTCCTGTGCCTCCAGCTGCTTATTCTGCCTTTCCACCTAAAAATTATAATTTCCTAAAAAACAGTTTATTGAAGGGAAACTATTTTGATCTAGTTATACCGAGATGTGCAGGAATTTATATTTTTCGCCAGCCTCCTGTGCCTCCAGCTGCTTATTCTGCCTTTCCATCTAAAAACTGTAATTTCCTAAAAACGGTTTATTGAAGGGAAAATATTTTGATCTAGTTAGACTGAGGTGTGCAGGGATTTATATTTTTCGCCAGCCTCCTGTGCCTCCAGCTGCTTATTCTGCCTTTCCACCTAAAAACTGTAATTTCCTAAAAAACGGTTTATTGAAGGGAAACTATTTTGATCTAGTTATACCGAGATGTGCAGGAATTTATATTTTTCTCCGGCCTCCTGTGCCTCCAGCTGCTTATTCTGCCTTTCCATCTAAAAACTGTAATTTCCTTAAAACGGTTTATTGAAGGGAAAAATTTTTGATCTAGTTAGACTGAGATGTGCAGGGATTTATATTTTTCACCAGCCTCCTGTGCCTCTAGCTGCTTTTTCTGCCTTTCCACCTAAAAACTGTAATTTACTAAAAAACGGTTTACTGAAGGGAAACTATTTTGATCTAGTTATACCGAGATGTGCAGGAATTTATATTTTTCGCCAGCCTCCTGTGCCTCCAGCTGCTAATTCTGCCTTTCCATCTAAAAACTGTAATTTCCTAAAAACGGTTTATTGAAGGGAAAATATTTTGATCTAGTTAGACTGAGGTGTGCAGGTATTTATATTTTTCGCCAGCCTCCTGTGCCTCCAGCTGCTTATTCTGCCTTTCCACCTAAAAACTGTAATTTACTAAAAGACGGTTTACTGAAGGGAAACTATTTTGATCTAGTTATACCGAGATGTGCAGGAATTTATATTTTTCGCCAGCCTCCTGTGCCTCCAGCTGCTAATTCTGCCTTTCCATCTAAAGACTGTAATTTCCTAAAAACAGTTTATTGAAGGGAAAATATTTTGATCTAGTTAGACTGAGGTGTGAAGGGATTTATATTTTTCGCCAGCCTCCTGTGCCTCCAGCTGCTTATTCTGCCTTTCCACCTAAAAACTGTAATTTCCTAAAAAACGGTTTATTGAAGGGAAACTATTTTGATCTAGTTATACCGAGATGTGCAGGAATTTATATTTTTCGCCAGCCTCCTGTGCCTCCAGCTGCTTATTCTGCCTTTCCACCTAAAAACTGTAATTTCCTAAAAAACGGTTTATTGAGGGGAAACTATTTTGATCTAGTTATACTGAGGTGTGCATTAATTTATGATTTTTGTCCAGTCTCTATATAATTTCCTAAAAACTGTTTCTCGAAGGAAAAATATTTTGATCTAGTTAGACCGAGTTGTGCAGGAATTTATATTTTTCGCCATTCTACTGTGCCTCCAGCTGCTTATTCTGCCTTTCCACCTAAAAACTATAATTTCCTAAAAACTGTTTCTTGAAGGGAATTTTTTTTTATCTAGTTAGACCGAAGTGTGCAGGAATTTATATTTTTCGCAATTCTCCTGTGCCTCCAGCTGCTTATTTGCCGTTACATCTAAAAACTGTATTTTCCTAAAAACGGTTTATTGAAGGGAAACTATTTTGATCTAGTTATGCCGAGTTGTGCAGGGATTTATATTTTTCGCAAGCCTCCTGTGCCTCCAGCTGCTTATTCTGCCTTTCCATCTAAAAACTTTAATTTCCTAAAAACGGTTTATTGAAGGGAAAATATTTTGATATAGTTAGACTGAGTTGTGCAGGAATTTATATTTTTCGCCATTCTACTGTGCCTCCAGCTGCTTATTCTGCCTTTCCACCTAAAAACTATAATTTCCTAAAAACTGTTTCTTGAAGGGAATTTTTTTTTTATCTAGTTAGACCGAAGTGTGCAGGAATTTATATTTTTCGCAATTCTCCTGTGCCTCCAGCTGCTTATTTGCCTTTACATCTAAAAACTGTATTTTCCTAAAAACGGTTTATTGATGGGAAACTATTTTGATCTAGTTATACCGAGATGTGCAGGAATTTATATTTTTCGCCAGCCTCCTGTGCCTCCAGCTGCTTATTCTGCCTTTCCATCTAAAAACTGTAATTTCCTAAAAACGGTTTATTGAAGGGAAAATATTTTGATCTAGTTAGACTGAGGTGTGCAGGAATTATATTTTTCGCCAGCCTCCTGTGCCTCCAGCTGCTTATTCTGCCTTTCCACCTAAAAACTGTAATTTCCTAAGAAACGGTTTATTGAGGGGAAACTATTTTGATCTAGTTATACTGAGGTGTGCATTAATTTATGATTTTTGTCCAGTCTCTATGTAATTTCCTAAAAACTGTTTCTTGAAGGAAAAATATTTTGATCTAGTTAGACCGAGATGTGCAGGAATTTATATTTTTCGCCATTCTCCTGTGCCTCCAGCTGCTTATTCTGCCTTTCCACCTAAAAACTGTAATTTCCTAAAAACTGTTTCTTGAAGGGATTTTTTTTTATCTAGTTAGACCGAAGTGTGCAGGAATTTATATTTTTCGCCATTCTCCTGTGCCTCCAGCTGCTTATTCTGCCTTTCCACCTAAAAACTGTAATTTCCTAAAAAACGGTTTATTGAGGGGAAACTATTTTGATCTAGTTATACTGAGGTGTGCATTAATTTATGATTTTTGTCCAGTCTCTATATAATTTCCTAAAAACTGTTTCTTGAAGGAAAAATATTTTGATCTAGTTAGACCGAGATGTGCAGGAATTTATATTTTTCGCCATTCTCCTGTGCCTCCAGCTGCTTATTCTGCCTTTCCACCTAAAAACTGTAATTTCCTAAAAACTGTTTCTTGAAGGGAATTTTTTTTTTATCTAGTTAGACCGAGGTGTGCAGGAATTTATATTGTTCGCCAGTCTCCTGTGCCTTCAGCTGCTTATTCTGCCTTACCATCTAAAAACTGTATTTTCCTAAAAACTGTTTATTAAAGGGAAAATATTTTGATCTAGTTAGACTGAGTTGTGCAGGGATTTATATTTTTTGTCATTCTCCTGTGCCTCCAGCTGCTTATTCTGCCTTTCCATATAAAAACTATAATTTCCAAAAAACTATTTCTCAAAGGGGACTTTTTTTTTTATCTAGTCTGGCCGAAGTTTGTCAAGATTAAGATTTTTCGCCAGCCTCCTCTTCCTCTAGCTGCTTATTCTCCCCTTTTAACCTATCTCTGTTGACTTTTGTGAACCTTTAGTGCGCATAGTACACACCCCTTAAGTTGGAACATCAGTATGTTAAAATACAATGTTTCTATCAGTTTCAATTATGACATTTTTACAGTTCTATACAAATTTTATACAGCGAAATTCATTAGAAAATTTGCATTGACAGCCCCTCCCCTTTGCCCAAAAACGTCTATCAATGGTCTTAGGCTAGTTATTGATTTAGTTTCATTGATTGAAAGAAACGCATCCCTATACTAAGAATCATATTTGTTTCAATTCTTCCTTTCATTTTCTAAGGGCTTAATTCTAAGGGCATTTTCTAAGGGCTTGAAGAAAGGAATTCAATTCTTCCTTTCATTTTCTAAGGGCTTAATTCACCAAGAAAAAAATCAGTACACCATATTGAAGGCATCAGTTTGACGGAGCATTCAAAAATTAAGTAATTTTAGAACTTTTTTGGGAAAAAGATGAAATCTTGTTTTAATTTGAGGGCTCAGTCCTCCGAGTCAGAATATTAAAGGTAATTAACAACATAATGAAAGGGTACCCGTGAAGGAAGGTAGTAAGGGGCTTCTCTCCCCTTGATGACCAAAAATATGGAAAAACAGAAAAAAAGACTATGGAAAAATTGTTACAAATCTTCTTAATAAAAACTTCGACCTCCTTTGAAAATCTGTTACCCTACCCCTGCCCCCAGAGATTTCTTCATGCACCATTTATAAGAAACATGATTTTATGTTTTTTTTTTATCCAGCCACTTACAATGGAATGTTTATTAGAAGGCTCAATAATAGAAACAAAATTATTGATAATTTTAATAAGAAGTACCAAGAAATTTTTTAAAATTTAGGATGTCAAGGAGACAGGCCGCTACCTCCGTCCTCCCCACGGACGTCCTTGTTTTCTTCATCCACAGGGACGTGTTTTTTTCTCCTTTATAATTTTTCCTTGTGAATAGAACAATCGCTTGTACAACAAAAACAGAGACCTTTTCATCAATTATCTACCCATTGCTGGACACACACCTTGACCAGGCCTAGTAATTTATGCCCAATTTAATGGTTCTAAGCTTTTTAGGATAAGAACACTCATCTCCTGTTGTAAAACCATTTCCCAAAATTAATTGTTTTTACTTTGACAGGGCCTGAAGTCTCGTAATTTGTTGCTGAAGAATCCCACCTTCTACCATGTGTTTTTAGGAGAATTCTTGGTACCGGAAGCCTTTTCCCTTGGAAATTATCATTAATTGTATGTTTCTAACGCGAATGATCTTTTTTTTTAGCTTTCCAAAAGATACATAATTTCTATATCCTCTTTATGAAAAGTAAGTAAAATTTTTACAGGAGAGAAAACTGCCCTGTTGACAACTGGTTGTTTTTTTTTTTTTTTTTTTTTTTTTTTTTTTATAGCCCTAAAAAACTTTCGCATAATATATTTCTTATTTATTCTTAAGTAAAATAAACATGCGTACAATAAAAAGGTAAGGTTTAAGAGGAAATATGTATAATATAAATTAATGCATATTTATTTTCGGCAAAACTACTGCAATAATTTTTAGAACGTTCTTTAGCTATAATCCTGTCATTTTTTAAAGATGCTCTTTATGACGGAAATTGAAGTTCGTCTTAGAATTTATTAATAATTACTATTGATATTCATTGTTAATAATTGTTACTTTGTTTTCTGTGTTGGTTTTTTACCATTGGAAAGCACCATTCATTGTATCGTTCTAATACAATTTTTTTTAGTTTTTCAGAAAATATAAATTTGTTAGGCTTTATGCATGAACGGAAGATAAACTTAACACGGGGAATATGATGGGTTGACATTTGAAAGAAACTTTCTTTTACATTGAAAGGAATGATAAACCTTGAAAATCATCAAACAGTTCTTGGTAACGGAGTGACCCGGCTCAATATTAACCAAAACTCTAAAAAACGGAATTTTGATACCAATAGATACATTAAAAGAATCATATTTTTATGCTGATTTCAAATATATAAGTTTCGTCAAGTTTAGTCCTACCCATCAAAAGTTACGAAAAAATTTACCTTATTTTCGAAAAAAAGGGGAAACACCCTCTAAAAGTCACAGAACCTGAATGAAAATCACATCGTCAAATTCAGCGTATCAGAGAAACCTACTTTAAATGTTTCAAGCTCCTATCGGTAAAAATGTAGAATTTTGTATTTTTTGTAAGACGAAAGATCACGGATGCGTGTTTATTTGTTGTTTTTTTTTGTTTTTTTTTTCCAGGGGTGATCGCATCGACCCAGTGGCCCTAGAATATCGCGGGAGGGCTCATTCGAACGGAAATTAAAAGTTCTGAAGCCCTTTTTAAGTGACCAAAAAATGGAGGCCAACTAGGCTCCCTCCCACGCTTATTTTTTCCCAGAGTCACCCGATCAAAATTTTGATATATCCATTTTGTTCAGCATAGAAAAATATAATAACTTAGTTTTTGAGGATGACTTAATCCCCCAGTCCCTGGGGGAAGGGCCGCAAGTTATGAACTTTGCCCAATGTTTACATATAGTATTGGTAATTGGGAAGTATACAGACGTTTCAATACGCATTAAAAATAAATGAATATAGAAGTTTGTTACTTAAGTTAATTCGTAAGTTACGTATATTTATTACTAATAAAAACGTTCGCAAATAAAATTAAACAACATTCGAGAAAGCCATTTAACCAGAAAAAAGTAAAATTAATATGGAAGTTTCTTTTTTATTATTCACGTACAATGAGCAAAAATCAAAACCTGCATTATTCAAAAACGTTCAGAAATTAAACGAAAAAAAAAACAAGCTTTTTTTAAATGAAAGTAAGGAGCGACGTAAAAACTTAAAACGAACAGGAATTATTCCATATATGAAAGGGGCTGTCCCCTCCTCAACGGTTCGCTCTTTGTGCTAAAGTTTGACTCTTTATCACAACTAGCCTATATTTTTTAAAACAATAAAAAAAAATTTAGCGTAAAGAGTGTGGCGTTGAGGAGGGGACAGCCCCATTCATATACGGAATAATTTCTGTTCGTTTTAAGTTTTAATGTAGTTCCTTACTTTCAGTTAAAAAAAAACTTGTTTCCTTTATTTAGTCTGAATAAAGGACATTCCGTTTTCCAGAAAATATCAGCACTTCTTAAAAAATATCTGGTTTAGGAGAGAACATTATAAAATATTTAAATACTTTTTTCTTCATTCGAATTTTTTTTTTTTACAATTTCACAATATGGTTTATAATATATAATTTTAATTTCCGGCCCGTGAATATGATTTTATGAACCATTCGTGTTCTATTCCATCTTATCTCACCTTATTTTTTTTCTACCTAATAGCATGTCTTATTTAGAAAGAGGAAGCTTTTCGAGAAGACAGGACAAGGGAAGAACTGAATTCTTTTAAATCGCTACTGGGTAATTAAAATTTTTTATATGATATCTCGCAGACACATACGCAAGGGGGAGCCTTCGGGTCCGCGAAAGCTTAAATACTTAGGCCACAAATCACATCTTTGAAGTTTAATCCCCCCCCCCGTGCCAATTAAGCACACAAAAATGCCCCTATAATCTTCCCTCCTAATAACCTGAGCGAAACAATACGATATTTTACAGTGGTTAGTGTTACAATAATGAATAACCGATCATTTTGCATAGGAACGGACGAGCGTATACTTAGAAACGGAGAGTGTGTACTTAGGAACGGACGCTGAACTGAACTTAACGTATGGACTCGGGAGCTAAGAGATTGTGTAAACAGTTTCAGGCAGTTCTGGACCGTTATGCCTCTCTTAGAATTTTTACTCAATTACAATTTTGGCTTTTCATTTTTTTATTTTACAAATAATTATTTTGTGACACAAAATGGCAGGTGTCAGCAGCTCGGAATGGCAGAATCTCTCTTGTTTTGTTTTTCTTTAGGTTTGCACAACCTCTTTGTTACATTTCTAAACTTAATCTTCTATATTGTTGTGAATTTTCAGCACAACAAAATTAAGCGTTTATTTTAAGAGCCCAGATGATATCAAACACAAGAAAAATGCTTTGTTTTCTTCCGTAAAAGGCAGTGGGGTAAATGGGAGAGGGGCAAGTTCCTCCTCTAACTTTTTTAGCCATCTAGCTAGCTTTTTCTAGCCCTTTACCTGAATTTTGATAAATAGCTATTTTGGGAGCATTTTAATTAAAAAATTCTTTTTTTTTTGTATCTTCATTGAAAAAAATTGAAAAATTTGCTCCCCTAGATTAAACAAAAAAAAATGAATTTTACGACGTTCCCCACAAAATTTTCATACATTGACCCCACTGGTGGAAGGGCATTGGCTTAACTAGATAGGGTTTAAGGAGTCTTAATTATCCCGACGATGTGACCTACTCTCAGTAAAAGAGAAAAACAACTCTAGTCCAATGGAAAAATGCATGTTAAAGGAAAAATAGAAATCTCTAAGGGGGAGGGTTAAAGCCTTACTAGAAGTTTCTGCTACCTACAGCAATAGATGAGGGGTGGTCTATCCTCCTGATCTCCCCAGCATAAGCAACTGGTTTACTAAACCAATTTTACCCAACGGTCTTATACTAAAATAGAGTTTAATCATTTCGACGGCTACATCTAAAAGAAACTTTTAATAAAATGTACGCTCATAGAATTCACAGGACAATAACCATTGCAGACAAATGCACATTCATAACCACTTCACAAATTCCCCTCCTTTTGAATATACAACAATTGCACAGCAGATATTAACACTTTACAACGTAGACATAAGGACCGTGAAATAGGATATCTTGCTCCTCCCAGGGAACAACTAGGGAGTAGAATTACGCAAATCTGCCTAAGCTGAAAATTATTGGTCAAGGCTGGCTTGTATATCCCCTGGAGAATAGCTAATTAGCGTAATGGCAATGTGGAAGGACACCTGTGACTCTCAATTGTTCCAAATGGGCATAACGGGGATATAAAAAGAGCACGACCAAAAATTGAACAATCAAGTTCTCAGTTGTTGCTTAGTCATCAGAGAGGCCCACTAACATGGGTCCTGCCAGAGAGGTTCTAGAAAGGATAATGCCCCCTCTGCTCCCTGGGAGAAAGAGAGATAATAAATCATATAAAACAATCCTTAATTTTAAAAATTGTTGTTCAATGAAAAGATATGTCTTTAAGATTACTCTTGTTCGGATATAGGACTTCTGAATGACAGAATCGCTTTCCATTTATGCATTAAGCTCAAACGTCGAGCTCTGCTTTCCCTTGGCTAAGGTTGTTGTTTTGTTGAAATTATGTATTTCTAATAAAAAAAAACTTTACTCTGAGATATAGGGTGCTTTGTAATTGCCACCCTTTGTATTCGAATTTATTTATGGGGAAGTCATTTTATTTTTAATGAATATTAAAACGAAAATACGTTTTTCAACGAAAGTAAAGGCCATTTTAAACTTAAGCTCAGCAGATACAAATACCTATTAAAATTCAAACTCAAAACGACCAGAAATTACTATTAAAGAATAAATGAAACCCAAAACGAACAGAAATTAAATAAACAATCATAGCAAAAAACATACAAGAAGTAATAATATAAATGAATAAATAGATCTTAAAGCGAGTAATGCTTAGAAACGAAAAAAGCTTAAAACGAAAAAAAATATTTTGCTATTAAAGTATAAATGAAACTTAAAACGAACAGAAATTAAATAAACAATCAATGCGAACAGACATACAATATATATTAATATAAATGAATAAATGAATCTTAAAACGAGTGAAACTTGAATTGAAAATGCAAATCAAGTTTGAATCGAATAAAAATAACTACAAACAAGAGTTTGGGTATCGCCTCACTGCAGAAACTTAAAACCTACTGCGTCATTGGCGGCTTACTGAAAACTATATGAGTCTTGAACAGTCTTGGAAAGTATAAACAAAATCAAATTCAATATTAGATATATAATGATATTAATTGTTGAAAGATCCATCAGTTCAAGATTTGTTTTCACTGTAATTTATATTTTCATTTTTAATGCCGTAAGAACTAGAAAAGAATAGATTTGTAATATAAGAGCTATTCGTTTTCAGTGAAGCACCAATGACGCAGAAGGCTTTAGGTTTTTGCAGTTAAAGAAGGGGGCAGTATCCAAATTTTGTTTGTAGTGAAACTATATTTGTCTTGACCGATCTTGGAAAGAACTAATAAACTAAACTGAATATTTGATGTATAATGATATTAATTGCTGAAAGTTCATCATTTAAAAATTTTACTGTAATTTTAATATTTTTTTCAATATTAAGTACAAAAGAAAACATTTGTAATATAATTTCTTTTCAGTAAAGCACCAATGACGCAGTAAGTTTTAGGCTTCTGCAGTGAGACAATATCAAAACTCTTGTTTGTAGTTATTTTTAGTCTATTCAAACCTGATTTGCATATTCAATTTAAGTTTCACTTGTTTTAAGATTTATTTATTCATTTACATTAATATATATTGTATGTTTTTTTGCATTAATTGTTTATTTAATTTCTGTTCGTTTTAAGTTTCATTTATACTTCAATAGCAAAATATTTTTTTTTCGTTTTAAGCTTTTTTCGTTTCTAAGCATTACTCGCTTTAAGATCTATTTATTCATTTATATTATTTCTTGTTGTATGTTTTTTGCTATGATTGTTTATTTAATTTCTGTTCGGTTTGGTTTCATTTATTCTTTAATAGTAATTTCTGGTCATTTTGAGTTTGAATTTTAACAGGTGTTTGTATCTCTCGAGCTTAAGTTTAAAATGGCCTTTACTTTTCTTTGAAAAAATTATTTTTCGGAAAGTTTTTTTTTAATTAATTTTTGTTCGTTTTTTATTGCAAAAAGTATCAAGTTTTTATGGCATTGGGGGGGTGCTTACTGTCCGATTATTCTTGACTTTAAAAAACAGATCTAGAACTTTCAATTTAAATCGAATGAGGCTTTTTTCAAAGTCTATACGATTACCTCTTTGATAAAAACCTTATATATGAACAATAGACAGCTTGCATAACTTGTGGACAGCGATTGACAACAATGAATGGATTTAAAAAAATAGCTCCAATAAGGGCGTTTAGACCATTTCACTTAGTGACACAAAGGGATCACGACTGTTTGGAATTGACCTTAATAGGATTTTGTGTGCTAATACATTTTGCATCTATCACAGAGTATGTATTTTAAACTTATAACTGGATAATTATAATAGATTTACTATGTGTTCTTCCCATACAAAACTTTACCTTATTAAAGTCTTTGGGGTGGGGGTGGCGTACTAGGCATAAAGAAGAAAACTTTAGCGTAGACAGTAGGAGAGGGGGAGGGTGAGGTTGGAGACTCATCCAATACGGGGCGGAACTTCACTTATCTCCTCCATGCCCGATTTAGGAGATTAGACAGACTCATTGGACTGTAAAATGTTGTACCGTTTGAGTTGTGGAAGACGTTAAAATACTCAAATATACTTTATATTTTCAGTTATTGCAGGATTGATTTCATAGATTGTGGAATGGTGAGCCCCCTATTCCATCATTTGGGTGAGCCTCAACTCATGATATGTAATTTCGATTAATTGTTCCGTGTTATGTGCATATATTATTCTATATATATTATTTTGAGTTATACTTTTATCGCATTACGTTCATTTTTAAGCCTTGAGATAAAAACTGAAACCTTAGCGTAGACAGTGGTGGGGGGAAGTCTCCCCCCTCACTTGCATAAATGAGCAGCCACAGAGAAAGTAATACAAATGAAAATACTCTGTCTTTTGAAAATGTCTTTTTTCAAAAGACACGAACAAAATCGTCTAAAGGAACTTGAAGTGCTATCTCTGACACTTCCGTTGATTCTTTATTCCCGTTACTTTCAGATGTAAAATTTAGAATATTATGGAATGGGTTTAGTCGTCCCCTCCCTGAATAATTCGCATTTGTAAAACCCACCCCTGGGAAATTCCTCCCTCCCTCAAAGAACATTTTCTTTTCCTGCTGATAATTCCCCCGCGTTAAATTCCACCCAGCAGAAATTTATTTATTAATTTACATTAATATCAGCACTAAATTTATTTATTAATTTAAATTAATATCTATTGTATGTTTGTTTGCATTGATTGTTTATTTAATGAATGTTTGACTGTTTATATGCCCTCAGGGTATAACCTACAACGCCTACCCCCGGGCCCTAGTGGGCTGTGTTGACACCGGAGTTTTTTATTATCAGAACTTTGAACTATTTTAACAAAATGTCTATATTAAAATTTTTATCTGATGCATTCAGGGCATGGAGAAGGGAGCAGGCTAGTTGCCTTCCAATCTCTTTTGACTCTTAAAAAGTGAACAAGAACTTTCAATTTCCAATCAAATGAGCCCTCTCTAAAGTTTATACGAGCATCCCTTCCATAAGAAATAATCGGAAGGATTCGGAGAATCCTTAAATTACAACCCCTGCCCTGAGGGCTTTGGGGGAGTTGTCATCCTCAAAGACCTAATTTCCAGAACTTAAAACTACGTTTAGTAAAATGGCTGTCTCAAAATTTTGATTGGATGTGTTTGGGGAAAATGTGGCGTGAGAGGGGGGTTTGTTGCCCTCAAATCACTTTTGACTGTTAAAAAGAGCACTAGCCTTTTGAATTTCCAATCGAATGAGCCTTTTTTGAAGTCTCTACGATACCACCTTCTATAAAAACCTTATATGCCCCCAGAGTATAATTTAAAACCCTTGCCTTGAGGGTTGTGGGGGAGTGTCCTCCTCAAAAACATATTTTCTATCTGAAAATCAACTAAGTTGAACAAAATGGCTATCTCAAAATTTTGGTTGGATGTGTTTGGGGAATTATGGGTGGAGGGGGGGGGGCTAGTTGCCCTCCAATCACTTTCAACTATTAAAAAGGGCACTATCCCTTGGAATTTCAATCGAATGAGTCTTTTTTGAAGTTTCTACGACAACACCTTCTATAAAAACCTTATATACCCCCAGGGCATAACTTAAAACCCTTGCCCTAAGGGTTGTGGGGGAGTGTCCTCCTCAAAAATATATTTTTGAAATCAGCTACGCTGAAGAAAATGGATATATCAAAATTTTGATTGGATGTGTTTGGGGGAATGATGGGGTTGGGGGGAGGGTAGTTGCCCACCAATCACTTACTACTATTAAAAAGGTCACTATCCCTTTGAATTTCAAATCGAATGAGCCTTTTTTGAAGTTTCAACAACAACGCCTTGTATAAAAACTTTATATGCCCCCGGCATAACTTAAAACCCTTGCCCTGAGGGTTATGGGGGATTGTCCTCCTCAAAAACATATTTTATATCTGGAAATCAACTACGCTGAACAAAATGGCTATCTCAAAATTTTTATTGGATGTGTTTGGGGGACTGATGGGTGTGGGGGGGGGGGGCTAGTTGCCCTCCAATCACTTTCGAATATTAAAAAGGGCCCTAACCCTTTGAAATTCCAATTGAATGTGCCTTTTTTGAATTTTTTTCGACAAAACCTTCTATAAAAACCCTATTGGCCCAAGGGTATAACTTAAAACCCTTGCTCTGAGGGTTGTGGGGGATTGTCCTCCTCAAAAACATATTTTCTATCTGGAAATCAACTACGCAAAATGGCTATCTCAAAATTTTGATTGGATGTATTTGGGGAAATGATGGGCGTGAGGGGGAGGTGCTAGTTGCCCTCCAATCATTTTTGACGATTAAAAAGGGCACTAGAATTCTCGAATTTCCAATCGAATGAGCCCCCTTTGAAGTTTCTACGACGACTCCTTCCGTATGAAGTGCCTCTGGAAAAAAAAAATAATAATAAATAAATAAATAATAAAACATTGGAGCCGTATGGCCTTTACTATAGGCAACGCTACAGCGTTGCCTCTGATTTCTGTTCGTTTTGGGTTTCATTTATTTAGCGATGCTGATTTGTGGTAGTTTAACGCTTGGTAGATTATTTCGTTTAATTTTTGCTCATTTTTGGTTTAATGGAAGTCTTTACTTTTCTTTGAAAAACTTATTTTGTTGAAAAAGTTTTTTTTAAATTAATTATTAAAAAGGGCACAAGCCCTTCTAATTTCCAATCGAATGAGCCCTTTTTGAAGTTTCTACAACATCACTATCTATAAAAAACCTTATATGCCCCACGGGCATAACTTACAACCCTTGCTCTGAGGGCTCTGAGGGGGTTATCATCCTCAAAGACCAAATTTCTAAGACTTTTAACTATATTGAACAAAATGGCTATCTAAACATTTTGATTGGATGTGTTTGGGGAAAAGGTGGGCGTGAGAGGGGGTTAGTTGCCCTCAAATTGCTTTCAACTATTAAAAAGGGCACTAGCCCTTTGAATTTCCAATCGAATGAGCCTTTTTTGAACCTTTTTTGAAGCGACCCGGCTCAATGGTAACCGAAACTCTAGAAAACGGGTTTTTGATACCAATAGATGCATCAAAAGAATCAGATTTCAATGCTGATTTCAAATATATAACTTTCATCAAGTTTAGTGCTACCCATCAAAAGTTACGCGCCTGAGAAAATTTGGCTGATTTTCAAATAAAGGGGGAAAGACCTCCTAAAAGTTATAGAACCTTAATGAAAATCACACCATCATATTCAGAGTATCAGAGAACCGTACTGTAGAGGTTTCAAGCTCCTATCTACAAAAATGTGGAATTTTGCATTTTTAGCCAGAAGAAAGATCAAGGATGCGTGTTTTTTTTTTTTTTTTTTTTTTTTTTTTTTTTTTTTCTCAGGGGTGATCGTATCGACCCAGTGCTCCTAGAATATTGTGGAACGGAAATTAAAAGTTCTAGTGCCCTTTTTAAGTAACCAAAAAATGGAGGCCAACTAGGCCCCCTCCAACGCACATTTTTTTCCCAAAGTCATCCGATCAAAATTTTGAGATAGCCATTTTGTTCAGCATGGTCAAAAATATGATAACTATGTATTTAAGGATGACTTAATTTCCCGAAGTCCTCGGGGGGAGGGCTGAAAGTTATGAACTTTACCCAATGTTAACATATGGTATTGGTTATTGGGAAGTATAAAGACGTTTTCAGGGGGGATTTTTTCTGGTAGTGGGGGAGGGGGTGGGTAGGGGGTTATGTGGGAGGATCTTTTCTTGAAGGAAATTTCATGGGGGAAGGGACATTGCTATGAAGGGGGTGCCAGATTTCCCAGCATTCTTTAAAAAAAGACCAGAAATTAAATAAAAAAAAATAAGTTTTTCAACTGAAAGTAAGAAGCAGCTTCACAACTTAAAACGAATAGAAAATATTATGTATATGATTGAGTTCACCCCCTAGTCAATACCTCGCTCTTTAAGCCAAAAATGTTTTAGTACTTTCATAAAAGCTATTTATTCTAATTAACGGCCTTTGTGATTAAGGGTCATTTTTAAAGAACAAAATTCGAAATTTAGCTTAAAGAGCAAGGTATTGAGTAGGGGGCGAATTCCCTAATGTACGTATTAAGAATATATGAATATAGAAGTTCGTTACGTAAGTTAATTCGTAAGTTACGTATATTTATTGCTAATAAAAACGTTCGTAAATAAAAATAAACAAGTTTCGAGAAAGCCATTTAACCTAATAAAAGTAAAATTAATATGACAATTCTGTTTTAATTATTCATGTACGATAAACCAAAATCAAAACCTGTATTAATTCAAAAACGTTCAAAGATTAAGTAAAAAAAAACAAGTTTTTTTAAATGAAAGAAAGGAGCAACATTAAAACTTAAAACAAACAGAAACTATTCCGCATATGAAGGGGGCTGTCCCCTCTTCAAGGCCTCGCTCTTTACGCTAAAGTTTGACTTTCTCACAACTCTATTTTTAAAACAATAAAAAAAATTTGCGTAAACAGCGAGGCGTTGTTGAGCGAGACAGCCCCTTTCATATACAGAATAATTTCTGTATTGGTATTTCTGTATAGTATTGGTTTTGGTTTATTGGAAAGCCATTTAGCACAAGAAAAGTATAATTAATATGCAAATTTTGTTTTACTTATTCAGTGATGGTAAGCCAAAATAAAAGGTGCATTAACAAAAAAACGATCAGAAATTAAATAAAAAAAAAACAAGTTTTTTTTAACTGAAATTAAGGAGCGACATTAAAAATTAAAACGAACAGAAATTATTCCGTATATGAAAGGGGCTGTCCCCTCCTCAACGCCTCGCTCTTTACGCTAAAGTTTGACTTTCTCACAACTCTATTTTTAAAACAATAAAAAAAATGTGCGTAAACAGCGAGGCGTTGTTGAGCGAGACAGCCCCTTTCATATACAGAATAATTTCTGTATTGGTATTTCTGTATAGTATTGGTTTTGGTTTATTGGAAAGCCATTTAGCACAAGAAAAGTATAATTAATATGCAAATTTTGTTTTACTTATTCAGTGACGGTAAGCCAAAATAAAAGGTGCATTAACAAAAAAACGATCAGAAATTAAATAAAAAAAAACAAGTTTTTTTTAACTGAAATTAAGGAGCGACATTAAAACTTAAAACGAACAGAAATTATTCCGTATATGAAAGGGGCTGTCCCCTCCTCAACGCCTCGCTCTTTACGTTAAAGTTTGAATTTCTCACGACTCTATTTTTAAAACAATAAAAAAAATTTGCGTAAACAGCGAGGCGTTGTTGAGCGAGACAGCCCCTTTCATATACAGAATAATTTCTGTATTGGTATTTCTGTATAGTATTGGTTTTTGTTTATTGGAAAGCCATTTAGCACAAGAAAAGTATAATTAATATGCAAATTTTGTTTTACTTATTCAGTGACGGTAAGCCAAAATAAAAGGTGCATTAACAAAAAAACGATCAGAAATTAAATAAAAAAAAACAAGTTTTTTTTAACTGAAATTAAGGAGCGACATTAAAACTTAAAACGAACAGAAATTATTCCGTATATGAAAGGGGCTGTCCCCTCCTCAACGCCTCGCTCTTTACGTTAAAGTTTGACTTTCTCACAACTCTATTTTTAAAACAATAAAAAAAATTTGCGTAAACAGCGAGGCGTTGTTGAGCGAGACAGCCCCTTTCATATACAGAATAATTTCTGTATTGGTATTTCTGTATAGTATTGGTTTTGGTTTATTGGAAAGCCATTTAGCACAAGAAAAGTATAATTAATATGCAAATTTTGTTTTACTTATTCAGTGACGGTAAGCCAAAATAAAAGGTGAATTAACAAAAAAACGATCATAAATTAAATAAAAAAAAAAAAGTTTTTTTTAACTGAAATTAAGGAGCGACATTAAAACTTAAAACGAACAGAAATTATTCCGTATATGAAAGGGGCTGTCCCCTCCTCAACGCCTCGCTCTTTACGCTAAAGTTTGACTTTCTCACGACTCTATTTTTAAAACAATAAAAAAAATTTTCGTAAACAGCGAGGCGTTGTTGAGCGAGACAGCCCCTTTCATATACAGAATAATTTCTGTATTGGTATTTCTGTATAGTATTGGTTTTGGTTTATTGGAAAGCCATTTAGCACAAGAAAAGTATAATTAATATGCAAATTTTGTTTTACTTATTCAGTGACGGTAAGCCAAAATAAAAGGTGCATTAACAAAAAAACGATCATAAATTAAATAAAAAAAAAAAAGTTTTTTTTAACTGAAAGTAAGGAGCGACATTAAAACTTAAAAGGAACAGAAATTATTCCGTATATGAAAGGGGCTGTCCCCTCCTCAACGCCTCGCTCTTTACGCTGAAGTTTTTTATTGTTTAAAAATACTGAGTTGTGAAACAGCGTCAAACTTTAGCGTAAACACCGAGGCGTTGAGGAGGGGCCAGCCCCTTTCATATACGGAATAATTTCTGTTCGTTTTATGATTTAACGTCGTTACATACTTTCAGTTAAAAAAAACTTGTTTTTTTTTTATTTAATCATAGTAAGATCGTTCTAAGTAAAGAACGATGTTGGCGCAATGTATTATTATTTATTTTTTTTCTTTAGGCCAGGGCACTTCGTATCGAAGGAGTTGTCGTAGAAACTTCGAAAAGGGCTCATTCGATTGGAAATTGGAGTGGCTTGTGCCCTTTTTAATAGTCAAAAGTGATTGGAAGGCAATTAACACCCCTTCCACGCCCACCATTTCCCCTAAAACATCCAATCAAAATTTTGAGATAGCCATTTTGTTCAGAGTAGTTGATTTCCGGATAGAAATTATGTTTTTCAGGAGGAAACTCCCCCACATCCCTCAGGGCAAGGATTGTAAGTTATGCCCTGGGGGCATATAAGGTTTTTATAGAAAGCGTTGTCGTAGAAACTTCAAAAAAGCTCGTTCGATTGGAAATTCAAAGGACTAGTGCCCTTTTTGATAGTCGAAAGTGATTGGAGGGAAACTAACCCTCCTCTCATGCCCACCTTTTCCCCAAACACATCCAATCAAAATTTTTCAAAATTTCCGAAACTTTCAACGTAGTTGAAAGCTTTGGAAATTAGGTCTTTTAGGATGACAACCCCCCACAGCCCTCAGGGCAAGGGTTGAGGAAATTAAAATGGCTAGCGCCCTTTTTAATAGCCGAAAGTGATTGTAAGGCAACTAACACCCCTTCCACGCCCACCATCTATCAAAAGACATCCAATCAAAACTTTGAGGTAGCCATTTCGTTCAAACTAGTTGAAAGGTCTGGAAATTATATCTAAGAGGATGACACTCCCCCACAGCCCTCATTGTAAGGGTTGTAAGTTATGCACTGGGGGCATATAGTGTTCTTATTGAAAGCTTTGTCGTTGAAACTTGAAAAAGGGCTCCTTCGATTGGAAATTCCAAGGGCTAGTGACCTTTTGAATAGTTGAAAGCGATTTGAAGGCAACTAACCCCCTCTCACGCCCACCTTTTCCCCAAACACATCCAATCAAAATGTTTAGATAGCCATTTTGTTCAATATAGTTAAAAGTCTTAGAAATTTGGTCTTTGAGGATGATAACCCCCTCAGACCCCTCAGAGCAAAGGTTGTAAGTTATGCCCTGGGGGCATACAAGGTTTTTTAAAGATAGTGATGTTGTAGAAACTTCAAAAAGGGCTCATTCGATTGGAAATTAGAAGGGGTTGCGCCCTTTTTAATAATTAATTAAAAAAAACTTTTTCAACAAAATAAGTTTTTCAAAGAAAAGTAAAGAACTCCATTAAACCAAAAATAAGCGAAAATAGAAACAAATAATCTACCAAGCGTTAAACTACCATAAATTAGCATCGATAAATAAATGAAACCCAAAACGAACAGAAATCAGAGCCAACGCTGTAGCGTTGCCTATAGTAAAGGCCATACGGCTCCAATGTTTTATTATTTATTTATTTATTTTTCCCCAGAGGTACTTCATATGGAAGGGGTCGTCGTAGAAACTTCAGAGGGGGCTCATTCGATTGGAAATCAAGAGTTCTAGTGCCCTTTTTGATAGTCGAAAGGGATTGGAGGGCAACTAGCACCTCCCCCTCACGCCCATCATTTCCCCAAACACTTCCAATCAAAATTTTTAGATAGCCATTTTGCGTAGTTGATTTCCAGATAGAAAATATCTTTTTGAGGAAGACACCCCCCACAACCCTCAGGGCAAGGGTTTTAAGTTATACCCTTGGGGCATATAAGGTTTTTCTAGAAGGTGTTGTCGTAGAAACTTCAAAAAAGGCACATTCGATTGGAAATTCAAAGGGATAGTGCCCTTTTTAATAGTCGAAAGTGATTGGAGGGCACCTCGCCCCCCCACACCCAACCTTCCCCCAAACACATCCAATAAACATTTTGAGATAGCCATTTTGTTCAGCGTAGTTGATTTCCACATAGAAAATAGGTTTTTGAGAAGGACAATCCCCCATAACCCTCAGGGCAAGGGTTTTAAGTTATGCCGGGGGCATATAAAGTTTTTATAGAAGGCGTTGTCGTAGAAACTTCAAAAAGGGCTCATTTGATTAGAAATTCAAAGGGATAGTGCCCTTTTTAATAGTCGAAAGTGATTGGAGGGAGGTCATGGTCCTAAGCCCTTGGAAGAGAGACTGATCAAGGAAAGAAGTAGAAGAGCTACCAAGAAAATGACTGCAGAAGAAGCAACAAGGCTTTTATTCATGCCTGATTGTGATTCAGATCTCGATATCTCGTCCGACGACGACGACCCAAACTGGGCACCAGACAATCCAGATCAAGAATTTCAACCTCTACGTTCTCTCAACTGTTATGGCAATGAATACAGAAGTGATGAAGAGGATATTGACAACACAGACGACATCCCTTTATCAATGCTTGGCTGGTTCGACTTAGACATTGGCGATGACACGGATCAATTCGATTTGCCTCTCCCGGGCTTGAATGACACAGCAGCGTCAAACAGCTCTTCAAGCACATCATCAGTACCAGTGGAAACTTCTTCTGCAATGCAGTCAGCAACAGTTATTGCACCTGCTGAACCCTTTGTCCTTACAAGAGCTAAGAAAAATGCTCCTTCCCAAGCAGTGGCCGGTCTAGTAACTCCAACTGATGCTCCTCAGGTCACGGCAAAACCAGTAGCAGAAAAGAAGGTAGCAAAGGAGGCAAAGCAATACAAGTGGATAAAAACGGAGCCCGAACCTCGAGATATTACCTGGAAGGGTTCTATGCCACACTATGACGATGTACAAACGCCCATTGATCTCTTCCGAATGTTTATCACAGAAGACATTCTTTCAAACACTGTGGACCAAACGAACCTGAATGCCATGAGAAAGAAAAATCTTGTTCTGAAACTTTCTCTTGAAGAGCTGCACAGATTTCTTGGAGTTCAAATGCTTATGAGCATTCTCAAACTTCCGGCTATGAGAAGGTACTGGGAGAATGGAATACGATATTCCCCGGTGGCTGATACCATGAGCAGAGATAGGTTCATCAGCTTGAGATCTTTCTTCCACATTTGCGATGACACCTTAATGATACCGAAAGGAGAGGCTGGTCATGATAAACTGTTCAAGATCAGAAGACTATACGACGCATTCAGGGAGAATCTGAAAAAAATAGACCCTGAAGAGATCCAAAGTATTGACGAACAGATGATCCCATTCAAAGGAAGAATTGGATTTCGACAGTACTTGAAGGACAAGCCCCATTCGTGGGGTGTAAAGGTTTTCACGAAAGCCGGCATCAGCGGAATAGTGTGTGACATAGAGATATATACAGGAAAAGGATCTGTTGAAATTTCTGAACTTGGCCAAGGTACTGACGTTGTCCTTCGGCTTGTAGAAAATCTGCCAAGGTTCATGAACTTCAAGCTGTTCTTTGATAACTTCTATACTGGCATCGATCTCATTCACAAGCTTCCGGTTGAGTATGGCATCGATTCATGTGGTACGATACGCAGCAACAGAATGAGGGGCGCTGTTCTAGATACCGACGCCAACATGAAGAAGAATGGACGAGGGTCAGTGGACTTCCGTTTTGAAAGACATTCAGAAGTATCGGTAGTAGAATGGTATGACAACAAACCAGTCAATTTGGCTTCGTCATACTGTGCAGTCACCCCAATTGATAAGTGTCAGAGATGGGATGGCACAACACGGAAATACGTCGAAGTTGATCGCCCCTGAATCGTCCGTGACTACAACAAATCAATGGGGGGCGTAGATCTTGCGGACATGTTCTTGGAGCTTTACAGGACTGACATTCGCTCGAAGAAATGGTATATGAGGATTGTGTACTACTTCTTTGACATGGCTGTGAACAACGCCTGGCTGATACACCACCGACAGTGTAAGCGGACCAATGTTCAGCATATGTCTACTGTACTTCAAAATGGACATTGCTCGTGGGTTGGTTCTTACTGGCGTATCTCAAAGTCCTCGAGTTGGAAGACCATCCTTATTAGTGACGAAGCGCAATACGTCTACCTCGCGAGACGGGATGCCTTCGGAATCAATGAGGTTTGACCAGACCTCGCATTTTCCGGATACGACTGAAAAGTGAAGGTGTCGCTATGAGAAGTGCGTTAGGGGTGGAACAAGTCGAATCATGTGTTCGAAGTGCAAAGTTCGACTGTGTTTGAACTCAGATTGCAACTGTTTCACAAATTTTCACCTAAAATAGTATCTGTATATACTTGACGTGACCATAATGGTAACCATTCACAGTTTGGATTTGGAATGAAATAATTTTTTTTTTAAAATAAATATGATCTAGTTGAACCTCCAGGATCACTCTCTGCTATTCTCAGAATTTTTACACAACTCCTTCTTGGTTCAGGTCTGAAAGGGTTAAAGCTACTTAAAAATTAACGTCAGAGAAATAAGGTATTTAAATGTTTCACTTATAAAAAAATAATATATTGATAAATAAATATAAATATTAATAAATATATAAATATAAAAGGATTCATGAAGGCAGACTTTTTCTTATTATTTAAGTTTTTTTCTTCGTACTGTGAGTAACGAAAATAACACGACTAAAATTGAACATCATTATGCATAAAAAAAAGGATCCTTGGCTAGTATCTACACAAGCAAATAATTAAACTTACTTCTTAGATCATAAAAAAGGTTCCGCCTGTCCAGCTACAGGGCTTGGGAAGAAGCAAGATCATTATTTGGAGTGCTCTTTTTTTACAGAAATTTTGAAGACATATTTCAGTTTTATGACATACTTTGCAAATCTTTTACTTTAGAGGTGATTTTCATCAAAGGGATTTTCCAAGAGGAGAATTATTCATAGGAGGGGGAGTGGCAGTTTTCGGGGGGTGAGACTTTCAGGGGAGATTTTACACTCGAAATTTTCCAGAATTCCTATACGAAATTCTTTTCATTTGTCTTACTTTCTCTTTGCTGAATCAAGTTTGCATGTGGAGATGTCAATGGTAATTGTCCGGGGTTGATTTTCACCGTGACTAAATTATCTAGATGATCTTTCCGTGGAGAGGAAGCCGAGTTTCCCGGCATTCTTTGAAAAATGGTCACAAATTAAAAAAAAAATTTTTTCTTCTGAAAGTAAGGAGTAACGTTAAAACTAAAAACAAATATAAATTATTAAGTATTTGAGGGGTTCTCCCCCTCAATGCTTCGTTCTTTACGCTAAAGTTTGTTTTTTCCCAATTCTTTAAAACTAACTCCTGAAACACACGGGAGGTTAATTAGAACAATAAGAAGCTTTTTTAGTTCTAAAAACATTAGCGTGAAGATCGAGATATTGAAGAGGGGGCAACCCCCTCATATACGTAATAAATTTTGTTTCTTTTAAGTTTCAATGTTGCTCCTTACTTTTAGTTGAAAGAACTTATTTTTTTTTAATTTAATATCTAATACCATTGCTATCAGGAATTTACAAATGTAAAATGACATAAAACATATTGTCAATTTGTCATCAAACACGAGTTTGGTTAATAAAAGTTGAACGGCTAATATTTCCAAGTGTCATTTTTTGTTTAAAAAATTCAATAATATATTATTATTTACAGGTATTTTAAACTGAATTGTTTCCTTCTCCCTTGTTACAGTTATGGCAAGTAGCTTACAGTTTGTTAGACTTAAAGAGTTATTCAAGACAAGCGATGGAAAAGCTGTCTAATGACCATGGCAAGCCAGAAAACGGCAAAACATGCCAGGCACAAATATAGAATAGCAAGAAAAGCCTGCTGACACGATCAGTGGTTAAAAATTCAGACGAATATTCACTGGACAGTATGTTATTTAAAAATTGACTAGCATACCTTTGTTTCTTACAGCTCATTTCATTAAACTAGGAGCAGTAATTGAGCCCAGGCTAGGGTTCTGTAAGGTTTTAAAGAATATTAAATAAAAAAAAAAAAAAATTAACTGAAAGTGAGGAGCAACATTAAAACTTAAAACGAACATAAATTATTCCTTGTATGAAAGGGGCTGTCCCCTCCTCAACGCCTCACTCTTTATGAAATTTTTTTTTATTGTTTTATAAAATAGAGTTGTGAGAAAGAGTCTAACTTTAGCGTAAAGAGCGAGGGGTTGAGGAGGGGACAGCCCCTTTCATATACGGAATAATTTCTGTTCGTTTTAAGTTTTAATGTTGCTCCTTACTTTCAGTTAAAAAAACTTGTTTTTTTTAAATTTAATTTTTGAACGTTTTTGAATTAATAAGGGTTTTGACTTTGGCTCACCGTACATGAATTATTAAAAAAAAATGCATATTAATATTACTTTTATTTGGTTAAATGGCTTTCTCAAAACTTGTTTAATTTTATTTACGAACGTTTTTATTAGTAATAAATATACGTAACTAACGAATTAACTTCGGTAACGAACTTCTATATTCATATATTTTTAATACGTATATTAGGGGGCTCGCCCCCAAGTCAATACCTCGCTCTTTAAGCTAAATTTCAAATTTTTTTCCAATTCTTTAAAAATGACCCTTAATCACAAAGGCCGTTATTTAGAATAAATAGCTCTTATGAAAGTACTAAGAAATCTTTGGCTTAAAGAGCGAGGTATTGACTAGGGAGTGAACCCAATCATATACTGAATAATTTCTGTTCGTTTTAAGTTTTGATGTTGCTCCTTACTTTCAGTTGAAACGTAAGGAGCAACATTGTTTATTTTTTTAACAACATTGTTTATTTAACTTGTTTAATTTTTATTATTTCTTATCGTTTTTTAAATAATGCTGGGATATCCTGCGCCCCCTTCATAGCAATGTTCCTTCCCCCATGAAAACTTCCTCCATGGAAAAATCCTCCCACATAGCCCCTGACTCCCCCCCACTACCAAAAAAAAACCTTGAAAACGTTTGCATACTTCGCAATAACCAATACTATTTGCAAACATTGGGTAAAGTTCATAACTTTCAGCCCTCTCCCCAGGGACTTTGGGGGATTAAGTCATCCTAAAAGACATATTTATTATATTTTCGACCATGCTGAACAAAATGGCTGTCTCAAAATTTTGATCGGGTGACTTTGGGGAAAAAATGAGCGCGGGAGGGGGCCTAGTTGCCCTCCATTTTTTGGTCACTTAAAAATATGACTACAACTTTTAATTTCCGTTAGAATGAGCCCTCCTACGATATTCTAGGACCACTGGGTCGATACGATCAACCCTGGAAAAAAAAAAAAATAAAAAAAAATAAATAAATAAACACGCATGATCTTTCTTCTGACAAAAAATACAAAATTCCACATTTTTGCAGATAGGAGCTTGAAACCTCTACGGTAGGGTCCTCTGAAACGCTGAATCTGATGGTGTGATTTACATTTAGGTTCTATAGCTTTTAGGGGGTCTTTCCCCCTTTTTTCGAAAATCAGCCACATTTTCTCAGGTGAGTAACTTTTGACGGGCAGGACTAAACTTGATGAAACTTATATATTTGAAACCAGTATTAAAATCCGATTCTTTTGATGTATCTATTGGTATCAAAATCCCGTTTTTTAGAGTTTCGCTAGGACTAAACTTGATGAAACTTATATATTTGAAATTAGCATTAAAATCTGATTCTTTTGATGTATCCATTGATATCAAAATCCCGTTTTCTACAGTTTCGGTTACCATTGAGCCGGGTCGCTCCTTACTTACAGTTGGTTACCACGAACTGTTTGACTATTAATTTTATTGAGCTACTGATGGGCAAAGTGAAGTAATCTTTTTTTTTAATCCTTGAGTGCAATAATTTGAATTTGGCGCTAAAAAACTGCCATTATTTTCACTATCGGTCTAGAATTCCTTCCTAAATCTAGCTAATTCTTGTTTGGTCATGCATATCAGTCTGATAGTTTTCCATTAGTCACCAAGATCATGTTTAAGCTAAGCACCACTAGCTCTCCATCATATAGATTAGTACGAAAAATAACTATATGATGGAGACTTTATAGTCTCCTATATAGGACTACATAGATGATTTGACTATATAGTTTATATATTGCCAACTTAACACAAATAAAATTTTACCTCAATTATTTTGTATCATTTGTATCATTCTTCTTAACGAGAGGGGGACAATTATTATAATAGATTTTTTGGCTTTCTTTTCTTAACTGTAACATGCTCTGATTTATTTGTGATCCTTATTTTGTGTTTATACTACTATAGTTAGGGTTTGACGTTTTCTAAATTTGGCTTTTTGACATAAGTGCTTATATAGTTTTGTATTTATTTTAGTCAAAATAAAATAGCTGTATCCACTATTGCATCAGTGTTTTAAGATAACCATATAACAAGACATAGACAACATAAATGTGAACTGCTATGTGAAAATTTGTCGTAACTAAAACTCAGGGGCGGATCCAGAATTTTTTTAGGAGGGGGGCGCAAAATAGGTTTATCTGATAAACTTGCGTTAGAAGATAGTTTAATTAACGCAATCTTGCGTTACTTAAGTAAATTACACTACTTTAGACTACGTTAGGGGGGGCACCCCCCTTGCTGAGAACCAGAGTTGCCACCCCTAGTGATTTATCACTAGTTCTAGTGACTTTTTTATGTTGCCTAGTGATTTTTTTCTTGCTAGTGATTATAGTGATTTTTGTTCTAAACCTAGTGATTTTTCTCAAATCTAGTGATTTTTCACCTATAGCGCGTAGATTCATGATCCAATCATTCACTATAGTTCCTAATATATTCTAAATTAGCATTTATGCAAATACACCGCCTTTGAAACTTCCGATTTCCCACCATACGTCCATATCAGATTTAGACAGGTAGTCCCCAGAGCGCTATCAGCAAGATGACACGCAAACTTATTTAATCTGAAAATTGCAAAACTGTTCTATGATTCCTATTTCAGAACATTTGCTCAGGTCAAATTTTTGTCTTCAAATTTATTATTTTTTACTCTCTCTAATCTATCAGTTCCAAATTGGATTTTCATTTGTTAAAACATTTGAAAGTGGAGTGGATAGTGAATATGAACACACCCTCTACGTCTACAGAGAGAACTGAAATGGAGTCATGGAAAAATATGAAGGTAGGTATGCATTAAATATATTTTTTTTGAATGAAAAAAAGAAATTATTGAAAAAGAAAATAGGACTCAGTGCTTTTTGTAATAAGATTTGTACATAACTAAATAGGTTAAATCGATTGTAGTTCGATGATTGAACGCGGCTGGGAGTTAAGGGGGGGGGGGAATATCTAATCCGAGAGTTAATTAGTGGTTTTATTTTCTACTTCTAATATCTAATTGAAACTCCAGTAATTCTTAAAATTATCTTATTTGTAACTGTAACACCTAATAAGCGCAGATAACGTCCTGTTCTTTAAGTTTTTGGATTCATGTGCTAACATATCAAATAGTTGGAGGCAACGATCTATAAGAATGGAGGGACACGGTTTATTAGTAACCGAAACTAAAAAAAAAACGGAATTTTGATATCAATCGATATATCATCGGATTATTATGCTGATTCCAAATATATAAGATTCATTAAGCTTAGTGCTACCCATAAAAAGCTACGAATCTGCAAAAATTTGTCTGATATTCTTAAGAGGGAGGAGACACCCCTGAAAGAAAACAATTTTAAACAAAAAAATACCATGAGAAACAGCGTAACAGAGAACCCTACTGTACAGGTTTCAAGCTCCTGTCTGCAAAAACGTTTAATTTTTCTTTTTTTTTCACGGATGAAAAATAACGGATGCGTGTCATTTGTTCCCGAGAGTGATCATATAGAACCAACAGTCCCAGACCATCCGGAGAGGGCTCATTTAACGGAAACTAAAATTCCTAGTGCCCCTTTTATTTGACCAAAAAGATCCGAGGGTTAATAGCCCCCCCTCTCACGTCCATCTTTTCCCTAAATTTGCTCGACCAGAAGTTTAATGTAGCCATTTGGCTTAATATATTTGAAAGGTTCCAAAACTATACCTTAGGCTTAGCATGACCCCGCAGCCCCTGGGGATAGTTCTGTGTATAAAAGTATGCTAAGGATAATTTTTCAGGCTGAATTGTCGGCAAGAAATTGTACAGGGGGGGGGGGAGGAGAGTTTCCAGAAAGGATTAAACTGTCTTTGAAGAATTTTTAGGGGGGGGGGGAAGTATTTTCACGAGAGGAATTTTCCATGGAGGAGTTTACCTTGAGGGGAGGGAATTTTTTATACAGGGTGAGCCAGATCTATAGGCATTATTTGAAAAACGACCCGAAATTAAACATAAAAAACAAATATTATCAACTGAAAGAAAGGAGCAACATTAAAGTTCAAAACGAACAGAAATTATTCCCTATATGAAGAGATCCCCCCCCCCTCTTCTTCAATACCTTGCTCTTTACGCTAAATTTTGACTGGTTGTCTAAATTTTTAAGGACGACTCCTAAAACACAAGGGCTGCTTAATTAGCATAGGAAGTTTTATTAAAAGTGCTAAAAACTTTAGCGTCAAGAGCAAGGTATTGAGGAGGCGGGGGGAACTCCTTCATATACGGGGTAGTTTCTGTTCGTTTCGTGTTTTAATGTTGCCCCTTACTTTCAGTTGAAAAGACTTGTTTTTTTAATAAATGTAGAATTGCCTCTATTAATAATACCATGCTGACTTCTCTCGTTATTTTTGCTTTTCTATATATTTTTTTTAACTAGCCCTAAAAAAAGAATTGCCATAAATATACTAAAGATTATTACTGAATTTAATCGTGTTTCACGCAACACCAGCGCTACTTGTTGGACATTAGTCACTATATTGGTATGCTGCTGGCTGTATGAACTATCTGCTGCAAGTAGGATAAAGTAGATTCGAACATTATATAATGTTTTAGAGGTAATTACTTGGCAAAAAAAAAAAAAAAAAAAAAAAAAAAAAAAAATGAGAGAGAGAGAAGAAGAAAAAAACTGTCATCCTACTCCAGCAATTGAGACAAATGTGCACTTGAACGAGGTTTTGACCTTACTCATCTATCCAACTACCTAGGACCAAACAGTATAACCAAACCATCAACCAAATAGAAATGTCCAAATCCATGCAAAGTCGTTATCAATAAATGTAAGTCGTTGTAAATTTACAAGCAAAAGCACCTTAAATAGCACCTTAAAATTTTTACAATTTACAATTTACAATTTACAATTTAAAAAATTTACAAGCAAAAGCACCTTAAATTTTACCTATGACGAAGAAACAAAGCCAAAACGTTGCTCTTGCAACAGTTTTGGCGTCGAAGCACCCCAAAAAGTGCTACAACACTTCACGTTGCCGGAGCAGCATCAATCACGTTTTTAACAGCTTTGAATAAATAACAAAATATAACAAAAACTTGGAATTACGATTCAAATCACCTCTCTCCAAAAATCTTGTCCAATTGCTGCCAAGTTTCTTTGCCTTGGCTGTTTCGGCAGTCATTTATGCTTAGGCGCTTCAACCAACCCTCAACGTTACGAAATGAAGAACATATACAGATAATATACAAACTTGATGAAAAATTTATTCCAAATATATGAGTATATACAGCGTTACATTTTGCCACTACAATAACAATTTTGTCAAAATGTGTTTAATTTTTCACTAGTTGGCGCCTGCTTGTGAAGAAGATAGAGAGTCACAATAGAAGAAATGGCAGATATTAGAAAAATCACATCAAACCACCTGTGATAGAAACTGAACTGTAAATCCCCAAGCACTTGGGTGATTATTTGTCGATATTCTAAAGGCATATTCATTCGCATTAACAGCACAGATGACACAAAGTACATACCCTGTAAAGAAAACATAATCAATAGATAACAAAACTTATACTAACAATATATATATATAGTACCGGGAGCACGGCGGTTCCGCCGCCGCGCCCCGGCACTCGACCCGCGGCAGACTTCTATATATGGATACTTATGGTCGCTTGTCTTCTATTCTTGTCTTCTATTATGACAGACAGTTTGAGACAATTTGCTATATTTTCATATTGCGGTCTTTTCAAAGAAATTTGTTTATTAAAGCAAGTTCGATTTCTAACAACGATATCTACTAAGCTTCAAACTTTTTATTTTCTTTTTTAAGGTTTTTGAATTGTTGTAATCCCTTGTTAAAATATATACAATTTTTGCAATTACCAGCTGCCGGCCCCCGGCACTTGGCACGCGGCAGGCTTCTATATTATAGATTCTCATTATCACTTGTCTTCTAACAGAAGACAATTTGCTCTTTTCTTACTGCAGTCTTTTCAAAGATATTTGATTAATAAAACAAGTCCGATTTCTAACAACGATATCTACTATGCTTCAAACTTTTGGTTTTCTTTTTTAAGGTCTTGAATTGTTGTAATCCCTTGTTAAAATATATACAAATATTTTTGTAATCACCAGTTACTTTACGCAATTTAAGATCTTTTCATACTGCGTCTTTTCAAAAATATTTGATTATTGAACCTTCCCTAATTTCTAGCAACGATATGTACTAAGCTTGGAATTTCTGTTTCTTTTTAAGGTTTTTGAATTACTGTAATCCCTTGTCAAAATATCGAATCATCATTTGTAATAATTGCAAATTTTCGTTATTTGGGCCTTTCTACTGACATTATATAACTGGTTGCGTTCAAACCTGTAAGCTTAGTCATGTAGCGAGTGGATTTTATCTAACAAAAAAAAAAAAAAAAAAAAAATTATTACTCAGGCACCGTAAATATTTTTGCAGTTTACGTAATAACTTTAGCGACTCTGAACTGAACTTAAAATTTTTTCAACTTTTTTTCGTGTCTTAAAAAGACACTGCTTCTACTTAAAAGAAAATCAATTCGGTGATGATTGTAACAAAGATTTCTACTAAGCTTCAAACTTTTGGTTTTGTTTTTAAGGTTTTTGAATTGTTGTAATCCCTTGGTACAAACATTTTTGCAATTACTAGTTTTTTATTCACCATCGACGGATACTAGCGAACAACAAGAAAATTGTTCGCTAGCATACAAGAAAGTTGATGTAAGAAAATTGTTCGCTAGTATCCGTCGATGGCAGTTCTAATTTTTTAGTTTTTGTGCGAATCGCGGATATTGGCGAGTGACTCGCTTTATGGTTGTTAGGTGTTTATTTTAGTTCGTATAATTTTTGGCTTTTATTGAATTTTATTTATCTTTTAATTTTTTCGGTTTTTCTTTTTTTTTTTTTTTTTTTTAATATTTACTTTCCGCGTTTGTTTTTTTGGTTTTTCTTCGGCATTTTCCTTGAATATACTATTTTGTTCGCGGAAAAGAAGAGAGGCGGTGGTCCACTCGAAACATTCACTTTATGTGTATTTTCAGTATTCTCGTTTGGCCTTAAAAAACCCCATTTTTGATCGTTTTCTTTCTTTATAAGAAGTCTTCTTGTCTTTTCACTGTTTTTACCTACAATTTAGCCTTATATTATGACGTTATATAAATAATCATGGGTATAATACACTGAAAATTAAGTTCTTTTGTGAAAAAGTGTAATTCAGTTTAATCCAATCACTCTGGGCTTTTAAAAGGAATACTGAAACTTTTATTTTTCAATCGAATGAGCCTCCCAAATTTCTACGAACACTCCTTTTATACGGTCTGAACGATGAATTAAACAACATAGGGAAGCCATTTCGCTCTTTACAGAATTCTAAAAGAAAATTATAAACAGGCAAAAGTCTATGACTTTTTTTATTTGGAATAGTAACAGATGAACCTCAAAGAGTCAGGCAGCTTCCATTCAAAAGATGATTTTCTTATCTTAACTTTTAGTTACTATATACTGTGGTTTGTTCTTTACTGGGTTTCAGCTATATCCGATAAAAACTAGCATTGGCCCAATCGATCCTTTGTGTAATTTGACAACAACATAAATAATTTTGTAGTTTACATAATAACCTTAGCGATTCTGAACAGAAAAGTAGCACAAAATTTATTTTGATTTTTTTTAACGAAATATGGCACAGCTTTATAGAGATGCTCACCGTGCTATAGAAAAATTAAGTTTTACAAAAACATGATTCTATTTTTTTTAAACTGTTGATTAAAAAAGGCAGTAGAGGTAGAAATTTTCTTTAAAATGAGCCATTAAACAGCTCTCTATGATTCTCCAGTGCCCCACTAGCTGAGGAGAAAGAAAAAAAGATGCCTTTGATGCAGAATATCGTAGTATATTTATATTTAGTATGGTTTTTATTAGTCAAAACATCGACAAAAAAGGAATAAAAAAGGAACATCAATGATAAAGATGACTTGAAAAAGCTAAAAAAAAGTACATTGAGTTTTAATAGATAAAGACATTAATCCCTGAAAATTTCCGAAATTTTCGATTTCGCAATTTTAATATCATAAAAGAGAAAACATCTAAATATATATTTTATTTTCATTTAAGCCAAATGAATGCACTGGCATTTAGAAAAGTTTCTGTTTCCTATAAAAATTTTAATGGCAAAAAGCTAAGAAATCTTGAGAATTTGAAAAATGGTTATGCCTTCGCAATTAAACACAAATGCTGAAACTAAATGCTGATAATGCTTCACTGTTTCGATTTCCGGATGATCATCTGTTTTTATTAGTCCTGATGAAACTATCACCGGCCAGCGATCTGGCGGTTAAACAATAGTTATAAACAGTAAGTTTATTCCCAGTTGTTTTGAATAAGGCAGGGGACAAAACAGGAAAAAAAAAAAAAAAAAAAAAATCGATTATTTCGATTTCCCGTCTAGAAACCTTTTTCAACTGAAAAAAAAAATAATTAAATGGAACATATAAAAAATAACACATAAACAACTAGTATATGAACAACGTATAATTAAAATATAAATAAAATAAAATTTATTTCAAAATAAATAAAAAATGTGAAAATCTTTTGGTTTTGGCCTGTTTTGTTTTCTTTTTGACTTTTATTTCATTTTTAAATTTTGTTTATTTTAGTTAAGTTTTTTTTTCGTCGAAAAACAATTCGAACGTAATTTCGAAATGCTCGAACCATTTTTATTATTAATAATATATTTGTTTTTTCTCTTTTGTCCTCTCTTATTTGAAATAAATACATTTAATGATTAGACCACTTTAATTAAATCCATTTAAATAAGTGTAATTGAAATGTATTTAGGGTTTAACTTTAAGTTTAAAGTTAAAGGCTGAGACCACACTGTAAAATTATTTCTTCTCGTAGTTGTGCGATGTCGAATGATCTATTTCCCTCTGTTGATTTTGGTAGCGTTGTTTTAATATGTATTTATATCCCAACAAATTACAGAAACACCGTAAGCACCTTAAAAATAGAAACACCGTATCTAGTAGTAGGTATCCATTAGCTTGCACATCAATTTCAAAGTTTCTTCAAATATTTAAATAAATATGTTAGCACTAGTAGTTTCCGGTAATTTCAGCACAGACCTCAAGGAAGAGGCTGATCCTTTCACACAGAGACATCTCTCAATTTGTTCTCTAGAATGATGATAGGTGTTTGCCTCGATCTAGATTGTAATCTTACTGAGATCAATCACTCGCTTAAAGTCTTGCTTGAACAGCAATATCATCAGAGAATATTCAGACTGGCACACGGAAAAAGGGCTGGAGCGAGGATTATCAGCTAAATTTCCGCAAAACCAAACTATGGTTTATAAATAATAATAATAATAATAATGATTTATTTTTGCCCTCTTTCGATATATTACAAAAATGCAATAGAGGAGTACAAACACGAAAAAAAAACACAAATAATTAGCGATTATTTAGTAGAGTGACCAACATGTCTAGCGAAGAAAGATAAACAAGTAGAAACTTAAATCAACGCTAAGACACAAGGTATGTCAACTGTCACATGGTAGTGACAGGTATGAATTAGCCCATAGCAACTTTGGTGGCACGAGTCAAAATTCCCTTTTTCAGTTAAATTCTAACCTGATGGATATAACTTCATGGGAGAGATATTTCTTCTCTTTACGTATTTGGCTTCTATAAGAAAAGATATGTTATTTTTGTCTGATTCTTTTTAATGTGCCCTTCAAATGAAAAAAAAAAAATAGTGAAAAAGATGGTCACGCTAAATAAACGAAAAAAAGTGTGAAGAGTAGCAGACTAAACCTTTACCAGGGGTTAACGAATTTTGTTCAGCTATGTGGACTGGGCTAGTTTTAAAACACAATTTAATTAATTTATATTGTTCTGAGTAGCTAAAAAAATGTTATTTGTGTCTGATTCTTTTTCATGTGCTCTTCGAATGTAAACAAAATAGTGAAGAAGATGGTCCCGCAGAAAAGGGGAAAAGAAGTGTGAAGAGTAGCAGACTACACCTTTACCGGGGAATAACGGATATTGTTCAGCTATGTAGACTGGGTTAGTTTTAAAACAGAATTTAATTAATTCATATTATTCTGAGAATTTTATTTAAATAATTTTGGAATGGATTTATTCCATTCTAAGCTAGGCTTAGGTCACTTGTTCGCCTGTGAGTCCAAGCAAACTCAGTCCCCCATTTTGCATAGAAGCCCAGTCCGTCATGAGTAAAACCAAATATGAGTTCGTCATGAGTAAAACCAAAAATATCGATCATCCATTAGTTCTATGGCTATCTACCTTAGTTCTACCCTAAGATGGATGAATTGATGATAGACAATATCTAACAACAAGCGAAAACGACATAATTTTTTATACAATCATGAAAAAGGCAAAATCCAAAAGGGGAAAAAGGCAAGAGATACCCGCTTTCCCTCTCACTCAAACTATTTGTCTTGGCTTTGTCTCCAATTGGCCAATGGCTTGATGGCAACTTGATATAAATTAAAAAAATTTGATTTATTTAATTCCAGTTAATCGTGGTGATTAACTATATTAAATCACGTTAATCATTGACACTAGTAAAAAAAAGTGTTGAACAAGAGTAGTTGAATACTTACCATGATTTGTGCCAAAGCCAAAAGGATTATATTTGAAGATTTGCTACTTGCTATGGCGTAGAAAAACTGAAAAAAAGGAAACATTCAGATGTGAGCTGTCACTACAACTTAAAGAGATACGGAGAAGATATCGCAGTCTTTTCACTCTTTTTCTTCATCGATAGGATTTCTCTTTCTATATCATCCTGTGTGTTACTTGTCTAGTAGCCGGACAACACACGAGAAGAACCGCATATAAAATGTCAAAGATACCACTGAAAAATAGGTTTCCGTTGTCTAGTGACTCTGTTAAAAATATTGCTAACTCTGTGAAAAATAACTAACTTTGGTTTCTTGGGGTTAAAGGGGCAAAAAGAGGTGCCTAGGTTAGGTTAGGCTGCGTATTAAATATATGCTATGCTTTACCCCCTCCCCCTAATGTGCAAATATATAACCCAATTTTGTTTCTAAACTATTATATTCTTATCACACTTTATTTTATTTCATTAGCATTAACCAAACTTCACTTCTCGCGTTTTGCCCAGCTTCTAGACAAGTACCCCTGTGTTATTTATCAGTTCTTTTTGTGCAAATTTTTATTTATTGCAGAAGTGAAATAACGGATCTCCGGTTCGGTCTCAAATAAAGAATATATCTAAGGAGAAGATTATAAAAACTAAAGAAGATATGACATCACAGATAGCCTAATTAAAGAAAAAAAAAGTCGAATTAAAACTTGTTTTTTTTTATAATCGACTGGACCTTGTCCAGTCGACATGTTAAAGAAATTATAAAACAAAACCCTAGGACGACCCGGAATCCAGACTAGTCAAAGAAACCCAAAAGGAATAAAGGAATCCAGAACACATTCAAGACTGCGTTTGAAAAAAAAAAATGCTCCACAACTAAGGAAGCGGTTCTACCGAACCACTTTTCAGTTAGTCTAGGTCCTTACGCCCTTCGGATATAGTAACGTTGACATAATCTTTAGAAGGAACGATTTTCTAGGCCTTCCAACTGTCTCTCGACGCTATCTAACTTAGAAAAATAAAGAACAGATCAGAAGAAACGCAATACAGTCTAAAACATTCTTAGAATGAGGCTCTTTTTTGAGTAGAAAAAGGCCATGGTTGAGTTTGTGATATCGTTTTTTTTTTAATCAGAGAATAACAAAACTTTAAATAAAAACGAGTGAAAATTGAATTGTCTTAAAAAATGTTTTTTTAACGAGTCATATTATTTTCTTTCATCCCATGGTCAATCGGTGATAACAGTCACGCAGTAGCATTGACAGAATACAGAGCGGTACGTCTCTTTCGCATTATATAGTTTGTTTGTTTCTTTTCTTTCTCCTGTCACTCCAGATGGGAGTAGCTACTCGTATCCAGAATTGCAGAAACTTGGGAGGGGGCTCATTCAATCGGAAATCGAAAGTTTCATTGTATACTCAACTTTCTGCTGCCATAGTTTTCGGATGAAAGAGAAGAGTTACCATAAAAGTTCACAATCTAAAAGTGGATGTTGGGTGAACAACCGAAGAAATTACCCGACTTTCATTTAATCCTAGTGCCGTCCTGGCTAAGTGGACGTGCGCTGGGCGAAGAAGTACTTGTCCAAGGGACACAGGTTCGATTCATGGTATGAGCAGTTGCTTCGTTTGTAACGCGGGTCACTAGCATGAATCTGTAAGTCTATCCAAAGTCAATCCAATTCTAAATGAGTACATTGAGAAATCCGGGTAAGGTAAGCAGGAAGGGTGTGTGAAAGCACAGGATGGCTGGCCCCCAGCCCCCCATTGCACTTCTTGGCTGAAGGGCCCCGAAACGGAGATCAGCACCGCCGGTTTGGACCTTAAGGGTCTAGTGCCGTCATACTTACTTACTTACTTCATTTTATCCGACACGACACTCGACTTTTCTTCTTTTTCTTCATTTACAATAGTAAAAAGATCGCTGTTGATGGGTATTTTTTTCCAGGGACAAGTAGCGAGCCTGTTGCTACTATAGAATAAAAGGATAAAGATCCTCCAGAACCATTACTAGTTCATAGCTGTTGCTGAGTCTTTTTTCCAGGGATAAGTAGCGAGCCTGTTGCTACTATAGAATAAAAGGATAAAGATCCTCCAGAGCCATTACTAGTTCATAGCTGTTGCTGAGTCTTTTTTCCAGGGACAAGTAGCGAGCCTGTTGCTACTATAGAATGAAAGGATAAAGATCCTCCAGAGCCATTACTAGTTCATAGCTGTTGCTGAGTATTTTTTCCAGGGAAAAGTAGCGAGCCTGTTGCTACTATAGAATAAAAGGATAAAGATCCTCCAGAGCCACTACTAGTTCATAGCTGTTGCTGAGTCTTTTTTTCCAGGGACAAGTAGCAAGCCTGTCGCCCAGCCTTGCGGCGCAAAGGATCCATCCCTGGGCCCCGTATTGCAAAGCAGAGCATCAGTGTATATACGTACGGGATTAACTACGCTTCTTGACTACTGAGGCCTTTGCGTTGGCTCTGTAGTGTGTTGCTCAAACTCAGTGAGTTCGAACTCTGAGTCCCGTATTACTCACCTCAGATCAAACCAACTACGCCATTTCAGCATGCAGAGATGGAATGTGCCCCCACAGGATTTTAAATTAATATACTTTATTTAATGAATCTAAATTATTAATGGTTAAATGACGAAACAGTTTTGCCCAACTTCAACTATGTTACGCCTCGTTGAAATCAGAATAAAACAATATACATTAATTTGCACAACCAAAGATGGATTTTAGCTGTCTTTACCACAGCCTTGTGCATACATAGATATTGAATCTCTTTCGAATCAAAATCTTTAAGATTTTAGAAACTGGCTACAAGTCATAAATATCATTTACTTGACACTTAATGCCATTAATTTGATAAATATTAATAATCAATGAATTTCAGTAATCATTCTGTAAGTTATAGATTTTTTTTTACCAGTTGATCACAATCATCAATTTAATCGCGGATTAAAGTAAGTTAATCTTTCCCCAGCCTCGATAAATAGAAAAGAAAGTTGGGAGAAGGCTTATTCAGTCAAAATGTTGAGTCTAGCACAAGGAAAACATAAAAAAATGGAACCATGTAAGGGCCGAAGACTAAAGACAAAAAACATTTTGACACAACCCTTAGGACTATCATGTGGATAAAACCATTTTAATAATTAGTGATTATAAAATTATTGGCAAGTTTTATTCTTGATCTACTGTTTTTCCTTTTTATGATTTTCCTTTTTATGGTCTATAGCTTGGTAATCAAACAGTTCGTGGTAACGAACTGTAAGTAAGGAGCGACCCGGCTCAATGGTAACCGAAACTCTAGAAAACGAAATTTTGATACCAATAGAAACTTCAAAAGAATCAGATTTTAATTCTGATTTCAAATATATAAGTTTCATCAAGTTTAATCTTACCTATCAAAAGTTACGCGCCTGAGAAAATTTGAGGAGGGGCTGTCCCCTCCTCAACCCCTTGATCTTTACGCTAAAGTTTGACTTTCTCACAACTCTATTTTTTTTTAAACAATAAAAGACTTTAGCGTAAAGAGCAAGGCGTTGTGGAGCGGACAGCCCCTTTCATATACGGAATAATTTCTGTTCGTCTTAAGTTTTAATGTCGCTCCTTACTTTCAGTTAAAAAAAACTTATTTTTTTTTATTTAATGATAAGAGAAGGCGACTCGAAAAATTTCTTCCGCTTATTCAATTTAAGGCTTAAACCCGGAAGTGGAATGAGAGAAGTCTATGAGCCACCTGACTCCTAACTCGAGAAAAGACAGGAGGAGTCAGGAGATTCGGAGTCTTGTCATTTGCACATCAACCAGGTGGTCATTATATCCCAACGAAACTTGATAAGAAGTAAAAGGCACTGTCCTAGCTGTGCCATTGGGCTCCACATCCGACCTAAGCTGTCCTAAGAATGTTGTAAAGGGGGGGGGGCTAGGAGACTTAGTATCAACATTCTTGCAATAAGGACACCAGCCTACAAGAACAGATGGCCATATCTTGACCTAACTTAGTGGGATATACGAGAAAGTTTCTAGTTGTGATTTTGAGAGTTCTATCTGATCCTACCTCTTGGGAGGAGGGCACGGAAAGGCTGGCCCCTATATTTTAAAATCCAATAAAATAAAAGTTCAAAATAGGGATAAAATCCTTTTTAATAAACAGTGTATAGATAATTCACAAAAAATACCAGATATTTCGGTCACGTATACAGTGAAAGTCATCAGTAGTAAAACTAAACTAAAACAATTTGAAACAAAAGTTTATATACGAAATCAAATAAAACTACATATTGTTTAAAATTCTCTAATTTTTTTCAAAGCAAAGGCGGAAGCTAGCCTCTTTGACCTCTTGGATTCGGTTCATTAGCGTTCAATGATATAACATTTAGACAAAGGTCAACTACATTGAGTGAATTGAACTTTACTCTGTCAGATTTTAATAAATTATCATAGATAGAGTTCAGCCCAAATTCACCTGTATCCCGATTCAAAGCAATATTCTTGAATAAGATTTTCTTTATTTCAAGAGTTTCACGAAAATTTTGCTTTAAACCCAGATCCCTAGAAATCAAAGAGACATTCTCGAACAGAATAAAATGGTCTGGGAAATTGAAAATATTTCCTGAAAGGGCTGATGTAAAATGTTCAGACTTAGAATCTTGTTTTAAAGCCGAAGAAATAGGATCTTTATGTTGTAATAATCTCATTTCCAAACTCTGGTTAGTACATCCCACATATGAGCTTCCGCAAGTACATAGGATCTGATAAACCCCACTTTATTGCCCCAATGAAATTAGATCCTTCCCAGAATTTAGAAAACTACCCAAAGTATTATTACTCTTTAAAGCTACCCTTAGACCATTGCTTTGTAAAATTCTTTTAAGTTTTTCACTTAGCCCGGGTACACATGGTAATGACCAAAACACATCCCTCTCCCGAGTTGTCTCCAAGACTTCCTTAGAAATCTCTACAAACCTTTTTCTTCTCTTTGAAAAAGTCTGGTTAATTAGCCATTCTGGATACATGTTGCTAATTAGTATTTTCCTTAGAAAAGACAACTCCTCCTCAAAAAATTTTGGAGAGCAAATACTAAAGACCTGGTCAGTTAAAAAAATGATCAAGCCAATTTTTAATTGGCGAGCTTGACCGGAACTATAGGACAAAAATCTATTGTTATTTGTCGGTTTTCTTTGAATTTTAAAATCCAGACTATTTTCATTTTCCAAAAGAAGATCATCAAGAAAAGGAAGTTTCCCATTCTCTTCCAATTCAACAGTAAACTTTAACCCCCCCCCCCAACAATTAAGATGTTCCAAAAATCCTTTTAATTCCTCCTCCCCATAATCCCATACTGAAATAATGTCATCCCTATACCGGCCCCAGAAAATATGTTTTAAAAAATAGGAATCTAACGCAATTGCCTCAATATTCTCCATAAAAATATTAGCTAATAAAGGGGATAAAGGGGCCCCCATGGGTAAACCATTTATTGGTTCAAAATACCCCCCTCTGAATTGAAAAAAATATGAGTACTTATCGCACAACCTTACTAAATACATAATTACAGAAACTTCCAAATCAGTTTTGCCACTAATCAAATCCAAATTTCTTAACAGCTTTCTTTCTAGAAGAGTTTCGGCTGCTTCTACATCAATATTTATGTACATTGATACAATGTCGAAGCTTTAAAGCGAAGAACTTGAAGAAATTTCTACTTTTTTCAGTTTTTCAACGAAATTCGAAGAATTCTTAATATACGAAATTTGTGTAGATAAAAGTGGTTTACAGATTGACACTAACCATTTGCTCAAAACACTTGTTGGTGACCTTATAATTGAACAACATGGCCTTAAGGATTGGTTAGACTCATAGATATAAGTAAATCTATATAATTTAGATCACACAAAATTGCGTAGCAGGCGATTGTTATAAAGTTAAGGTGTAATTTTTCCAACCTCCTTGAAACATTTCGGATCATTCTTAAACTTATTTGTAAAAGAGTCTGTTGGATTATACGATAGCTTATTGTATGTTTTTTCATCATTTAGTAAACTAAATTGTAATGGTAATTAAACCATCCTTTTTCAAGTTTTTTAGAATTATTATGTCTTTGATGGTCGTACTAGGAAATTCGGTTTCAATACAAAATTAGACAGGGTTTTTACGGTAGAAGCTCTTACTAAGCTAACATCTTTTATTAAATTTGCTTTAGATTAGATTGTAAAGCAAAATTTTCGTGAAACTCTTGAAATAAAGAAAATCTTATTCAAGAATATTGCTTTGAATCGGGATACAGGTGAATTTAGGCTGAACTCTATCTATGATAATTTATTAAAATCTGACTGAGCAAAGTTCAATTCACCCAATGTAGTTGACCTTTGTCCACATGTTATATCATTGAACGCTAATGAACCAAATCCAATAAGGTCAAAGAGGCTAGCTTCCGCCTTTGCTTTGAAAAGAATTAGAGATTTAAACAATATGTAGTTTTATTTGATTTCGTATATAAACTTTTGTTTCAAATTGTTTTAGTTTAGTTTTACTACTGATGACGGTCACTGTATATGTGACCGAAATATCTGGTATTTTTTGTGAATTATCTATACACTGTCTATTAAAAAAGATTTTATCCCTATTTTGAACTTTTATTTTATCGTCATGGAAAGGCAGTGTGGTCTCCAAAATTATCTTTAAAATCCAAACATATAAAAAAAATAAGCTATTGAATCTCAATCAGATTTTGTGAGAAGTAAGAGAAGCGTCCCAGTTCGTCTTTCTGGTAGGCTGAGTGGAGAAGACTTCTTGGTTCATTTCGTCAGACACATTACCAGAAATGATTGTTAGATTTAAGAAACTTGGTGAAAAGAAAGAGCTAATGTAATAATTACACTTTTTGGAGATCAGAGCTTAATTTGACCTTTGTAGTGAAGGAAAAGGGGAGGGACCCCTAAATTCTTACGATTCAAGACATCTAAGGGAAGCAGTTATCAGATTTTAGCCAAAATTGGTCAGAACTAAGATTGGGTGACTGAGTCGGGGGCTCAAAACCATTCTGACCTCTGGTTAAAAAGTTTTGAATTCTTTACTTAACCCCCCCCCCCCCCAAAAAAAAAAAATCAATTTTGATTAAGTCAAGCGAAACCTAGTGGCTTCAAAACTTTTAATCCAGGAAATTCCAACTTTACAAAAAGCTTTATCAAGAATCCATGCCTGATTCTGGTTTCAACATTTCTGCTAAAATGCAACTTTCAAGACTTTAACTGGCCTATCCGAAGAAATGTACACACTTGCCAATACGGTATTATGCACCTTGTCGCTATTGAAAGCAGATTTTGGGGCTTTCCGAATATCCTAATTCAAATGTAGATAGTGAAATTTTGACCTCGATAACAAAAAAGTGTAAAAATGGCGGTTGGATATACTGATGCGTTTTTTCACTTAAGAAAAGACACATCATCTCAGTATTTGCGATCAAGTAAGCCCACACCTAGCTTGGTACGATTATCCGTTCTGTAAGATTAGTTTCGGTAAAATGGAGTTAATTAAGGAATAAACAGGACGCATGACTCTTTACTGAGTTTACACTACTATTAAAGCCCGTCAATTTGATCTTCCCATCAACTCTTAGCGGAGAAGTTACATCTACATACATTACCTACTGGCGGCTTCTGTATAAACTAAGGCTGGGTTTACCACCACCCATCCTCCCGTGTTCATTTCTTAGGCCTATAGTAAAACAAAGAACTTTATAGTTATTTGAAAAAAAAAACAAGTTTTTTTTTCAACAGAAAGTGAGGAATTCATTTGCTAGGCCTCTACTAAAACAAAGGACTTTATAGTTATTAAAAGAAAAACAAGGTTTTTTTCAAAACATTGAACGAACAGAACTTATTCCGTATATGAGGGGGCTGCCCCCTCCTCAATACGTCACTCTTTACGCTAAAGTTTTTTAGTACTTTAAGAAAGCTTCTCATGTAAATTAAACTGCTTTTATGTTTCAGGTGTCAGTTTAATTTTTTTTTTAATTTTTATTTCGGACCGTTTATGTAAAATTCCTCCCACGTAAAATCCCTGCCCGCCCCAGAAAGTTCACCAGGATAATGCTCTCCTAGCTGAGGAGGGCATTGTTTCCCCGGATAATTCTCACAGAACATTCTCTCCACGTGTAAATTGAGTAACCATAGAGAAAGCAAGAATTCTGAAAATTACCCCCCTGAAATATTCTTCTGAAAAATTCCCCCCAGAATTTTCCTCCCCTTAGAAGATTCCCCCCAAAAATAATCCCTCCCTACAAACATCCATATATTTCCCAATAAAAAATACAAATAAACAATGGGGAGATTGCATAATTTAAAGTCTTTTCCCTAGGGGCCGTAGAGAGTCATGTCATCCCCAGAACCATAGTTATTGGGCCTTACAACTATACTGAACACAATGGCTATCTCAAAATTTTGATCGGATCTCTTGGGAATGAGTGGGCTATGGGAGGAGGGATAGGTGCCCTCTATCTTTTTGTCACTTAAACAGGGCACAAAAGCCTTAAATTTCTGTTTAAATAACACTCTCCCGATGTCCTAGGACCGTTTTTTCGGTAAGCTCTCCCCTGAAAAAATACAAACAAACAAAAAAAAAAAGTAAAAATAAATACGTATCCGTGATCTTTCTTCTGATAAAAAAATACAAAATTCCACATTTTTGTAGATAGGAGCCTGAAACCTTCACAGTAGGGTTCTCTGATATGCTGAATCTGACGGTGTGATTTTCATTAAAATCCCTTCAATTTTAGGGGTAGCCTACTTCCCCCCTTTTCAAAAATCAGGCAAATTTTCTCAGGAAACATTAAACTTAATGAATTTTATATATTTGGAATTAGCATAAAATGTAAAATCTTTTGGCGTACTAATTATTGTCAAAATTCTTTTTCTTACTGCCGGTTACTACTGGGCCGAATCACTCCTTACTTACAGTTCGTCACCACGAAGTGCTTGAAACTTGCTTTTGAATACTAAAAACGTTTGATTTTCTTTAATTTCATGAAGGAAGGAAGGTTCCCTCAGAACAAGAAACTATGACTCATTATGCTCCTTCTTGCGCAATATTTAAAAAAACAGTGTTGTAGTTTTTCTTCTAAGAGATTTAGAGACAAACATGAATGTTCATCATGATTATATAAAAAAAAAGTGACTTAAAACGCGGGTGTGAACACACCATTATTACCATGATATAAATAATGACAAAAATCACACAACTGTGTATTATTAGTTGAACCTGTGTGAGGCAAGGACGCTAAGACCCTTTCAAAATTTATTTTTGATATTTTTGGTTTCAAATTTTCATAGCGATGAGTATTTGAGTAGGTTGCTTTTTTTATATATATCATATTGCTGATGATGAATGTTGATTATATGGCCATCGCTTAGGTCGTATTGACTGTGTTATTCCCTGTCTTCACGAACTTCCTCCAAATATTCTCTTAATTTACAATATAACTGCAATTCTATTAATTGACAGAGACTGGGGGTGCCAATCCTCAAAAACGTAGGGCAGGGCAAGGGGTGATTTGCTTTCGGATCTTTTTTCTTTATGAAAAGATTCAAAATTTATTCCATTTTAATGATATTTTTTCTCCAAGTTATCCAAAGGCGCGTCATCTCCCCTATCCAACTTACATATTTTGCAACTCTTACCTTCGTCAACGTCAAAATAAAGCCTCTGATAGATGTCAGCACTATAGCTCCAATGAGAAAAAAGGACACATGCTGACTCCAAAATGTCACATCAATATCAATGTTCATCCAATGCACCGCAATATGTATTCCTTTTGTCACAGGATCTATTCTTCCAACACGGTCAAAAACAATGTTTATTGTAGACTGTAATTTAAATCATAGAATTTTAAAAATTAATAATTCGACAAACAAAGTATAAACAAAGTATTGGGTTTTGGAACTTATGAAAAGTATGTGTTATCTAGATATAGATTTAGATATAGATATAGATTTTTTTTTTTGGCTTGTTTTATGTATGTCACCATGGCCCAATAGGGCTTTTGTGTGAATAAATCTATCTATCTACCTAACTAATACTCAATTTAACATATATTTATCGTATATTATTTAAATATATGCGTACATAAAAGTCAAACAATATACAATATAATACAAATTACATTTATATATGTGTATTGGATATCAAATATAAATACTTAAATATTAAAATTACTAGATACACAAAAAATTCTTTCAAGCATATATGAACTGAATAATAAAGTCTTTTTAAAGTTAAATTTCAATGAACCTGTACAATAAATATTTTGCTAAGGCAACATTCGGTGATTCTCGCATCAGCACGATTTTAGATCATAACATGCATAGTGTAACACTTCAAACTGTTCTTTTTGACTCATCAGAAAAAGTATCTTTGTGAGGTCACAGTAGCCAATAATAAAACCACAGCTAACAATTTTACCTTAGATGATGCGTTTTTCTAATCCAGTCAACTCTCAGAGGTGCCAATTGCAAGGGGGGCCTTTCCCCCTTAGAGTTTTCGAAAAGAACATGTTTTGAAAAGTACATTTTTTTTAGTACATTAATTTTAAAAAAATTAAAAAAAAAAAAAAACAAAACTGGCTTCTGCCTTAGTTTTAAAAAAAATACATTTTGTTGTATTTTCATTTTAAAAATTGAAAATAAAATCCTTGTCCCCCCCCCCCCCCTACGTTTTCATGAATTAACACCACTTTCAACTTTCTATCATCAGAGTGTAGTTTACGCCACTTCAGCTACTTTTTTTTATTCTTCTTCCTCTGTCATAAAGGGGCACTTGAGGGATTTGATATGTTAATTCCAAAAAGAACAACAAAATACAACAGGACAGAGCAAATAAAAACAAAAACATAATAAATGAATGAATAGCTTATCAATATAAATAGATTTACGCAAAAACTAGGCTATTTCACAATAACGCGCTCCTTACCAGCACTTAACAGTTAAACAGCATTACAAGATTCACATTAATCCCACTTACCGACCACTCTTTCTCATACTTCTCACACTCAAATTTGCCACTTCTTCAATACCGTATTTCAATGCTCGACATTTGCACATCAAACGAAACATACTTTTCTTTAAGCACTCTTGCGTTAGACATGCATAGGGACAAGGCCGTGTCCAGGAGGAGAGGGATTAGGGGGTTTGACCCCCCCCCCCCGAAATATAACGTAACAAAATTGAATATAAACAAATTTTGATGCGTTTCTTAATTTTTGTGTACCCCCCCCCCCCCCGAAAAAAAAATCCTGGATACGACCCTGCATAGATACCTTCTTTTCTCTAGCATTCACATTATATTTTATTCTCTGCCAAAGAGGCAAACAATCCCCCCCCCTAATTAAATAGCCTATCAATGAGCTCACATTTGCTTGCCACAAATTATTTACAAGCATTTTAAGAAAAACATGCATTAAACCTTCCCTCTAATTCTCGAAAGGGCCACGACTCACCAAAATTTTATTTAACAGAATCATAAATTGTATTGACAAGATGCTGTCTTACCAAAACATTTGGTAATAAATTAGCGCACTTTGATGGGTACTAGACTAAAAGATGACAACTGAATTATTTTGACCATTTCTTTTCAATTCACTAAAACACCATTACTGCCACCAAAACGGTCTAAACAACCCAAGTCGATTTCAACGTAGCCGATTCCCGACAACATGGCTGGAATTAGATTTGTTACCAAGGGCACCAAACACAAGTTATTTTCATGGTAATGTGGCAGCTTGCAAAATTTATGTATTTAAACCTATTATTAATTAAAATTTTTCTATTAAGCAAGAAGATCATTATTCACAATTAAAAAAAAACAATTAAAGAAAACCTCAAACCAAAATTTCTTTCTTCGTCAATTTTCATCAGCGGCTTTACTTTCAGAATTAATTGATTTGGCAACTGAAAAAATCGAATTTAATTAATTTATTTATTATTCCTTAATTGATTATAAACAGATCTATAGACTAATTTACTGATTAAACCAACAATAACCATTCTTAGAAACACAACTCTAATGCTAGGCCAAGAACAGGCACACACGCAGGGAGGGAGGGCCTTTCCTCCACATCGGAATCCCACATTTTCCTGAATTTCTGGGCACTTTTTTCGAAATTACGTAATAAAATTGGTCCTCTTATTATCCCCCCTCCTGAAACAAACTCCTGCATAAGTGTCTTGCGTAATGGTTCTGCCAAGGATAGTATTTTGCGGATAAACCGTCATCACAATCTGAAAAATTATACAAAACTTGTCTTTCTTAATTATGTAATGGTTTAATTTTTTTTTTTTTTACAAAAATGAACCCTCCTTTAACCAAAACAGGATGGGTCGCACCCCAAAATAAAATCCTGGCTATGGCATTATCTAATCAAACAGTTAGTGGTAACGAACTGCAGGTAAACAACCACTCGGCTCAATACTAACATAAACTCTAAAAAACGAAAGTTTGATATCAATAGACACATCAAAAGAATCAACTTATTATGCTGATTCTAAATAAATGAAATTCATCAAGTTTAGTGTTACCCATCAAAAGTTACGGGCCTGAAAAAATTTGTCTGATATTCGAAAAAAAGGGAAAAAAATCCCCTAAAAATCAACGAATCTCAATAAAAATAACACCACCAGATTCAGCGTACCAGAGAAACCTATTGCAAAATTTTCAAGCTCTTATATACAAAAACGTGAAATATTGCATTTTTTGCCAGAAGAAAGGTCACGGATGTGTATTTATTTGTTGATTTTTTATTTTTTCCCGAACTAGTAATCCTAGAAAATGGGGAGAGGGTGCATTCGAACGGAACTTAAAAAGTTCTAGTGCCCTTTTTAAGTGATCAAAAAGTTTAGGGGGCAACTAGACCCCCCCCCCTCCCACGCCCCGTTTTTTCCCAAAGTTGTCCGATAGAAATTTTATGATAGTCATTTTGTTTAGTGTAGTTGAAAGATCCATTAGCTATGTCTTTAGGGGTAACAAGATCCCCCCAGTCCGTGGGGAGAGGTCTGTAAGTTATGAAATTTGTCCATTGTTTACGTATAGTATTTATTATTGGGAAGTATAAAGACATTTTTCGGGGGGAGATTTGTGCTTGGGTGATTTTCCATAGAGAGAACTATCCATGGGAGGGAAAATTCCGGGGGGAAAACTTTCCAGGGAAATTTTACACTAGTTACACTGGGAGGATTTGACAAAATTCTTATACGAAATTCTTTTTATTTGTCTTACTTTCTCTTTGCCAATTCAATTTTGCAGGTGGAAATGTTGAAATGTTCTGGGGGAAATATCCGATTTTTTTTTTTTTTTTTTTTTTTAAGCGTGTTGGGATTTCTCAGAAAAAGTTTCAAGGAAGGGAGGATTTCCGGAGTGACCGAGAAAAAGATTAGAAACTAAAGTCTTTTTCAAATGAAAGTATGCTAAGAAGAATATTTTAGCTTGAATCGCCCGCAGGAAATTTTACGGGGGGAGGGAGATTTTCAGCGAGGATAGAATTGTCCGGGGTGAATGGAGGATGAGCCGGCGTTATTTGAAAAACGATCAGAAATTAAATAATTTTTTTTTAACTGGAAGTAAGGAGCAACATTAAAACTCAAAACGAACATGAATTATTCCGTATATGAAGGGGTTGCCCCCTCGTCAATACCTTGCTCTTTATGCTAACATTTGACCTTTTGACCCAATTTCTAAAGAACAGCTACTAAGCACAGAGGCCGGGTAATTAGAATAGGAAGCTTTTATAAAAGTGCTAAAAGCTTTAGCGTAAGGAGCAAGGTATTGAGGGGGGGGGCAACCCTTCATATACGGAATAATTTCTGTTCGTTTTGAGTTTTAATGCTGCACCTTACTTTCAGTCAAAAAAAAAACTTTCTTTTTCATTTAATACTTACAATAAAGATCTTCCAAACGCAGTAGGCTGAAAAAAAATATCCAAGACAATTGAAATATTTCCCTTTGAATGTTTTTGACCATTCATTCCTCTCTTTCATTGCTTGTAAGTCTACAAGCTCCAAAAAAAGCTGCTTCGACAGTTCTTCTAATCCCTTGATTTCTTCTAGAAGCCCAGAGACATCTATAAAAAGTAATTAGGTCTGAGAAACAGTTATTCATTGCTGTGCTTGTTTTACTGGAGAGGGAAGAGGCCACATTTTGTGGATGACTAATTTTGTTTTTACTTATTTATTGTATGCACATACTTATTATTCAGTTTATTTATATTTCGTTGGATGTGTTTATTACTATTATTTGTTGTTTTGATAAGTTATGTTTTTTTTTATTATTATTTCCTTTGTACGTTTTCTCTCAGTATTATTCATTTAAAGGTTATGTGAGTCAGATAGGTACGCAGGTTGTTTTTGTTTTTTTTTAGGGGGGGGGGGGTGCACTAAAAACACTGTTTTTCAGGGTGGGCCCAGTAATAATAAAAAAAAAAAAATTATTTGATATTTTGCATAAAAAGTGCCGTGAACTTTAAGAAATTTGGGGGATTCGAATGAGAGGACCCAAGCCTTGAACCACATCTCCACCCACCCGGACTTGATGTGAACGTTATAATAGTAGCAGCCTTGCCTTTTAATAAGCGGCTACTTATCATCAGTTTAATCCGCTTCTTACGTGCAGCCCTACTGTACTATCAGGATTTCCCAAAGTGAAATGTGTCCCCAATCTCCCGCCATTATTGAGTGAGGTGAAAGATGTTGTTTGGAGACTCAAGAATAACAAAGTCCCAGGCCCCAACGGTGTCTTATAAGAACTGCTTAAAGTATTAAAGTAAAAAGGATTCTCCTAAATCGAATCATAGCCATACAGATCACATCGTCAGTGATTATCATGCCGGTTTCTGGACGATCTACCACGGACCAGATTTTAAAGCGAGACAACTTGCAGAAGAGTATCTTGTGTCCGATAGAAAAATCCTTCAACAATTTACTGACATCAAGCAGGCCTTTGATTTTGTATGACGAAACGGGCTACAGCATATTCTGACCCGCTATGGTGTGCCCAAAAACTTCCTCAACATTGTCAAAAACATGTATGGTAACTGCTGCAGCTATGCTTAGACCCCAAAAGGACAGATAGAAGAATTTGCAAAGAATTCAGGCGTGCTTCGGGGTTGCATACTTTCTCTCCAGCTATTCAAGCTGTTTTTACAAGCCAGCCTATACCTACTAGATAACAAAGTAGGCTAGAAATTAGCGGTGTTTACCATAGATACCCTAGACACCTTTTTGACGACCTGATGAGAAAGCTAAAACTGTACCTAGTTTATAGGCCCATGCTTCCGAACTAGAATCCACATTAAATAGCTTAAATATGTCGGTTAATCCGAAGAAGCCGAAAGTCATGTGTACAATGAGAGACCCCAGCCCATCTCTCGTTCATCTCTCGTTCAAGAATACCGTTTAACGCAACTGAAATTGCAACTCTTCAACTCCTTAATAGTTCCTGTTGTACGCCTTCGAGACAAGGACACAGAGACTGTAAGTCAGCATTTGAAATGAAATTTCTTTGCCGTATAACATACCTTGATAGAGTCTCTAACTTCGACAAAAGCTCAAGCGGTAATAAACACCTAATAAATCCCAATGAGTGCAACAACAACAACTCATGCATCTTGGAAATGTTCACTGGATGGATAAATTGCACCTGCCAAAAGTTATTTTTCAAGGTAGAGGGCACAACAGTCACCGTCTTGGAACACCAAGAAAGAGATGGCGATACAATTTCAGAAACAACAATCTTCAACTTTTAAAGCATGTGGATGGCCGCACATCCTGCAAACAGCTCATTCGTCAACGTGTAAAGAAGATGGCACCAACGCGACACATGATAACGCCCGCAACAAAAGCGAGCAAATACCATAGTTATGGTTTTTCTCACTATTAATTAATTTACTTAATCAAATGCTTAGTTGGAGACAGTGCCCATTTTAAATGAGATACTGTTTTTACGGTAAAACATGTTGGAAAATCAATGACTTGTCGTTAAAAAATACTCATACAGAAATAGTATGTTATTTTGGCACAATAGTGATGGAATATTTAAAATCAGAAAAACAATGGTGATGAAGAGTCAATTTAGACTTTTTCTCTACCTGAAAAAAAGGTAAACTTTTTTTCTGATGCGTCTGAACTTGCCATTTTAAGTCAAAAGACTTACAAAAATTTATTTGACGTTTATTTATTAACTTATTAATGATTTTCCAAAGTATTTATTTAACATAAATTAATTTATTTATTATATTTTTAACTTCTTTAATTAATTATTTAAGATTCATAAAAAATTATTTATTTACGCTCCCTTTTTCCCCAGTTCAAGGGTTTCAATGTTTCAACGCAAGATGACAACTATGCTATCATTCGATAACTAAGCTTGAGGTTTGACCATCTACCGGATTAAAATTTTGAAGTTTACTTTGTCTTTTTTAGGTTGAAAAGGACGTGAGAAGGAGGTGAGCTCCAAGGTATGGCAAGAAAAGTTTTCCTATTTTTAAGTAAGTTTGTATCATTCCTGAAGAAAGATTCTAGCCAATATCATAGTTCTAGTTCAACGACTGGATAGATTTGAAACTAATGAATCTAACGAAATAAGTATCTTGATCTTCTGGTGTTAATTATAGCTGTAAGACTGTGATAAAATTGTATGTCCCACAGGGAAGCACAGATCTTAAATTAAAGGAAAAAGACTTGACAATTCTTTTTTTTTCGAGTTGCCCAATCCAAGGAGACGACCTTTTTTTAAATAAAGGCAAGAAAGCATTTCAGACGTTCAAATAGCCTATTAACCTTTGCTAATAAACTGCTAATATTTTACGCTTATTACATTAAACACAACGGAGAAATGTTTAAAATGACGAAAAAATAATACAATATAAATTCTTTCTTTATTTTTTATTAAATAAAAAAAACAAGCTTTTTTAACTGAAAGTAAGGAACGACATTAAAACTTAAAACGAGCAGAAATTATTCCGTATATGAAAGGGGCTGCCCACTCCTCAACGCCTCGCTCTTTACGCTAAAGTTTTTTATTGTTTAAAAAAAATAGAGTTGTGAGAAAGTCAAACTTTAGTGTAAAGAGCGAGGTGCTGAGAAAGAGACAGTCCCTTTCTTATACAGAATAATTTCTGTTCGTTGTAAGTTTTAACGTCGCTCCCTACTTTCAATTAAAAAAACTTTTTATTATTATTTAATTTTTGAAATTTTTTTGAATTAATGCAGATTTTGAATTTGGCTCACCGTACATGATTAGTTCAGACTAAATTTGCATATTAATTTTACTTTTATTTGGATAAATGGCTCTCTCGAAACTTGTTTAATTTTATTGAAGAACTTTTTTATTAGTAATAAATATACGTAACTTACTAATTAACTTACGTAACGAACTTCAATATTCATATATTTTTAATACGTATATTAGGGGGTTCGCCCCCTAGTCAATACCTCGCTCTTTACGCTAAAGTTCGAATTTTGTTCCAATTCTTTAAAAATGACCCCTTAATCACAAAGGCCATTATTTAGAATAAATAGCTCTTATGAAAGTACTAAAAAATCTTTGGCTTTAAAGAGCGAGGTATTGACTTGGGGGTGAATCCAATCATATACGTAATATTTTCTGTTCGTTTTAAGTTTCGATGTTGCTACTTATTTTCAGTTGAAAAACTTTTTTTTTATATTTAATTTCTGATCTATTTTTTAAATTATTCTGGGAAAAGCGACGCCCCCTTCATAGCAATGTCCCTTCCCCCATGGAAACTTCCTTCATGGGAAGATCCTCCCACATAACCCCCGACCCACCAACCCACCCACTACCAGAAGAAATCCCCCTTGAAAACTTCTGTATACTTCCCAATAACCAATACTATCTGTTAACATTGGGTAAAGTTCATAACTTTCAGCCCTCCCCCCGGGGACTTCGGGGGACTAAGTAATCCTAAAGACATAGTTATCATATTTTAGACCATGCTGAACAAAATGGAAATCTCAAAATTTTGATCGGGTGACTTTGGGAAAAAAATGAGCGTGGGAAGGGGCCTTGTTGCCCTCCATTTTTTTGGTCACTTAAAAAGGGCACTAGAACTCCATTCCAATGGAGTTCTTAAATGGAGTTCTTAACTGGAAACTTAATATCCATTCCAATGAGCCCTCCCACGATATTTTAGGACCACTGGGTCGATACGATCACCCCTGGAAAAAAAAAAAACAAAAAAAAAAAAAAAAAAAAAAAACCCGCAGCCGTAATCTTTCTTCTGGGAAAAAAATGCAAAATTCCAAATTTTTGAAGATGGGAGCTTGAAACCTCTACAGTAGGGTTGATACGCTGAATATGATGGTGTGATTTTCATTAAGGTTCTATAAGTTTTAGGGGGTCTTTCCCCCTTTTTTCGAAAATCAGCCAAATTTTCTCAGGCACGTAACTTTTGATGGGTAGGATTAAACTTGACGAACTATATATTTGAAATCAGCATTAAAATCTGATTCTCTGTATATATCTATTGGTATCAAAATCCCGTTTTCTAGAGTTTCGGTTAGCATTGAGCCGGCTCGCTCCTAACTTACAGTTCGTTACCACGAACTGTTTGATTAGTTATTCTGTTTTTAGCTAGTTTTTAATTTTTAGCCAAACTTATTCCTTAAAAAAATCTGTTCTACACCGACAATATATGTAAGTTTAAGATAATTCTTTTTTATTTTTAACATTCACAAATAAATAAATGAAAAAAAACATTGCACTGAAAAAAAAACCTACGAGGGTTTGCCGTCGCGCTATAACGGTATATAAGGTATATCGGCGCTATAAGGGTATATAAGGTATATGGTCGTGCTAAAGCCTGCGTAAATAATTAATTATTAAATCAAAAGTCTAGATAAATCAATCATAAATAATTGAAAACAAATTACCTATAAAATAAAAAATAAAATGAAAATAAAAAATTCAAAGTAATAATAGATAAACAAAAGTACTAAAAAACATAATAAAACAGATCCAATCTCCATCACTCCTCAATAATCAACTCCCCCTTCCCCGCCCTGCTTTCACCACCCTAAATCACCCTCTGCCCACTCTTCCCCCCTCACCTCACACCCTACACAGTGTTTTCGGTAACGGCGATTCTAACGGTACAGTTTCATTTTGGACTAACACCATTTTCAAGCGGTTTCAGGCTATTTTTGAAATTACCCTAAATTTGTGTTGGCAATAAATTTTCATCATTACGATTAACGGAAATAAAAGTTACCATTTCCGAATCAAATTCAAATGGCACTTCTTTTCCATCCGACAGATTCTTTCGAAACGTGGTTTTAAATTTTTGGTTACTATGGGTAGAATTCGTACGGGCTAGCGTAGGGCCATTCGTATGGGCTATTCGTAGCTTGTGAAATATACATTTCATTTTAATTTTGGAAAGTCACAATGTGACCCTGATCGAAGGAAGTTGAAGAAGAAGGCTACGCTCTTTTCACCAAAATAGATCAAAAACGAGTCACACACTCTAGGCCAAAGGGGCAGACAGGTATCGTAGGAAGGACAGGTAAAGGAGGGTCGGAGACGGGGCGTATGCACTGCTGCCTGATTTCTCAGGCTATCTTGAAGATAGTTGCACAATTAAAAGGTGTGATTTTAAGTTCTGATTGCATATTCAAACTTAAGTAATTGAAGATTTTTTTTTTTTAATGTGTAGGCTACTAATTTGCCTTTCGTGTATTTATGAAAAGAACAAAGACAAATTTGTCATGAAGTTTTGAACAAAATTTTCTCTTATTATAACAGTATAAAGATGAATAAATACCAATTTATTTTTTAGGTGGAAAACATACAATGTTTAAAATAAATATATTTGTGACTAACTATTTTAAGAGGACACCTATTTCCATCTCTACTTTTCCAAGCAATTCCGTTTCCAAGTACTAAGTTGGAAGGTGTCGAAGGGTGCAAGAGCCCTCTTAAATATGCACTAGATGCGTGTTGGCTTTGAAAATCTATATTTTGGAACTGACCTCAGATTTGTAATCAATAATTCCAGAAATCCTTTATGAAATATGTAAATTCTTTGTTATAATCAAACGCCAATTGCGGAATATGTACATCGTGTGTTTTGATATAGAAGAGTCATACTGTCACTTTAAATATTTTTAATGATAGATCATTAGGACCCTTCCCCAAATAATACGTAAATGACAACGAGTCAAAAAAGGGTTGCCTACAAACATATCTATATATGCAAAGTAGCGGGGGAGGGGGTTGAATTGAGGCCGTTTTCACCGTTTCATATTATTATAAAAACTGTTACCTTTAATTTTCAGTTGGCTTGTGGAAGTGAAATTGCTAACTAACAAAAATTTTATTGCATTCAAACCACAGAAAAAGCTAATTGAATGAGATATTTAAAATCAGGACCTCCATATGTGACCAAGGATACAAAATAGCACTTAATAATTGAAATTTTGCGCTCAGAATCCGCCAAAGTATTTCTCCAACAACATTTTAAATTATCAGGGAAGTTCACTAACAAACAGTTTGAGCATATTCCTGTTATCTCACCAAAACACAGTTGTTAGTTAAACTGTTAGAAACAATTTTTGCGGAAACAAAAGCAAACTATTAGTTCGGCGGAAACAAAGACAAACTATGAAAAAGCAACTGACAGTGTAGCAAAAGTGGTCCCCTGTCTTAAATTCATTTTAAATATGGAAACCACCAGTCGCGTAATCTTGAACTCGGAAATTGCACCGGAATCCAAACAAAATTGCACCGGAGCCACTAGTTTCAGAAACCGGACCATGATTTTCAAATTCGAACTGCAAGTCTCATAAAATTTAAATTTTTTAGGGCAAATAAATATAGTTTTCATTACTCCCCTAGACTCCTCTGTACTCTAGAAAGTAAATTAATAGCTTTGACAAGAGTCGATTTAAATTACCATTGAATCAAAACATTTGAATAATCGGTATGTCTTACAAATTTAAGTAAACATATGTGTGTATCGAATCTCCTATATTCCTATTCCTTCCATTGCGGTGTTTTAAGTAAAAGACGTATCAGAGACATGAATTAAAAAACAAATCTTTTAGTTCATTTAATGCTTACAATGGTTCTTAAAATACCAAGAGTTGTCAGACCTCAATGAAACTGGATGAAAAGTAAGAATAAGCGTCCTTTTTGAGTAATACTCTCTGTATCCCCTATTAAAATTAGAAGCTAAAGAAATAACAATCCGACTTTACTAATCAATTCAGCAGGAAATTCTGACCCAGACACTGGACATAACTCAATTTGACTTTCTTGGTAATTTTCCCCCTTATAGCATAGTTAAAGGGATACATTCGCGCAAACATGTTTTTTTTATCTGAAACTTCACTAGCATGTATTAGGAAAGTGGATGAACTCAACGCCTTTTTTTAATAAAAAAAGCGTATAAATGACTTGAATTAAAAATATAATATTTTAGTTCATTTAATGCTTAGAAAGGTTCTTAAAATACCAGCAGTAGTCAGACCTCAAAGAAACTGAATGGAAAGTAAGAATAAGCGTCCTGGTTGAATAATACTCTTTTATCACCTTTTTAATATTAACAGTTGAAGTTGAAATTAACAGTTGACTTACTAATCAATTCAGCAGGAAATTTTGACACAGACAATACACATAACTTAATTTACCATTTTTGGTAATTCTCCACCTTATAGCACAGATAGAGTGATAAATCCGCGCAAAATTTTTTCTTTCTATATGAAAGCTTCACGGCCGGATATTAGGAAAGTGGATGAACTCACCATCTCCATACCTCAAGCTGTTCCCGGCAACACTACGCAGCTTTCCCCATAAACCAGTGGAAGCTTCTGATAAAGCAGAATTGCGACGGTTCCTCTCCACTAAGGCAATTCTTTTCCTCTTTAAAACTATCATGTCTGTATATTGTAATAATTTTCTTTCGACGGACTGAATATCCGTAGGTTGTACAGGCCTAAATTAAAAAGCACTTTAGTATCGATCCCTACTTTGTTTGACTCGAAGTTGAATCAAGTGACTCATATCTAACAGAAACGTCAAATCTAAAAACAGAGAGAAAATACCGATGCAGGATTCATCCAAGGTCTTATTCTAGTTGTCGTCGGCACTATAGAAGAGAATTAAAAGGACAAGATGGAAAGTGAAAACAAAAATTAGCCATAAAAATAAAGATAGACTGAATAAGAAAATAAACTTAAAACTCGAACAAACAAAACAATATTGTGGATCGCAAAACTGATGCAAAGACAAAGAATGTGGCCACATTGTACTGTGATCTTTGAAGAAAGTGACGGTTTATGTCTTTACTCTGTGCAGGTATATGAGACACACAAATTCCAAACGACCAAATAGGTTTAGTTGAGATTTCTCAATTTATATCCCTCTTATTTTGACTTCTAAGTTCTCACTCGGTATTTTGCCTACGTTCTCACACCAAGTTGAGTGTTTCGCTTACCATTTAGTCTCTCGTTGTATCTCATTCATTAAAAAGTATTCCATTGGCAGGCCAGTCTGGTAGAAACTTCTAACACCTAAACTTCGCAAGAGCTAGAATTCTGTTCATAAGATGTTGAAAATAAAATTGCATTTTAAAATAACGCAGAATACGGCTGATGGAGAAACAAAAGTAACAGGAGAGCCAGAAGGAAAAAACGATCGCAATAAGCTGACAATAAACCTGAAGACCGATAATAGCGCAACCAAGGAAAAAAAAAAATAAGAAGCATGCGAGGGCCAAATGCAGAAGCTGCAAACCTCAGCAAACAAAGCAAAAAGAGCGAGGTGAGATCAAATTATTTCTTTTCGGCTAAGGGCCCAAACTGCGGACGTTAGAATCAAAACAAGATAGGATATATACATAATATATATATATATATATATATATATATATATATATATATATATATATATATATATATATATATATATATATATATATATATATATATATATATATATATATATATATTGCATATACAAATATAAGTAAATGAATGTTAGCCAAAAGCTACTGCTGGCAGCTGGTTAGCAAAAATATCTCTTCATAGGCTTTGTTACCTCCCTGAACTCTTTCGGGTCTTTCAGCCTCGCAATTCTGACTATGTCTGGTTCGGGGCTTCGGCCCTTGAACGCTTGTTATTATGAAGCCACCTATCCTTCATCATTCACTTAGCGATGCTTGGACCTTAGACCCTTACACGATTGTCATTTTGGGCTAAGGGAGCTCTAATGTACAAAAAATTCTGATTTTGGGGCATGGGCCCCCAAAATATGGCCCTAATGTGCAAAGTTCTTTTTCCAATTAGCTTGAAATTTATATCCTTAAAATACCAGTGATACTAAAAATGAATGTTGATTAATTGAACTGGAAACTCACACATTAACAAGTTCTTACAAATCGGGAATGCAGTTTGTTAACGAATAAGGTCCCTATATCCAGCTATGCCGTTTTTGTAATGGCAGGCAACAAGTTCTAATATTAAACGTGGGTAAAAATCAGCTGAAAATCAACAAACAATCAGCTAAAAACATATGACATGAAATAGCTTAAGAAGGTGAGGCTTTCCTTTGAAGATGTAATCGTTTTTGGGAACAACAGGCTATTAATATTAAATCTTTACAAATAGAAAACGTTATCAAATTTAACTAATTAGTCCTCCTTATCTATTTCCGCAGTTCAACTTAGCAACACTGGCAAAAATGTGATACAGCTCTAAAAACTTCAGAATTATGAAACAACTAAAAGAAAAATCTTGGGAAATCGCGGTTGTCAAGTATGAATATACTTAAGGCTGGACAAGGGGGAAAATGTTTTTATTTTGACGTCCTTGGTCATTTAAGTCCTTGGGAAATGGGCGCTCCAATGCACAAGGAGAAATTGAAAGGAAAATTGGATTCTTCCGAAAACAAGACCCGCAAAAACGTCTTCTTTTTTTTTTTTTTTTTTTTTTTTTTTTTAGGACACAACCCCTGCCAATATGGGACCCAAAAACGGTAAAAAAAAAAAAAAATCCTTTTTACAATAGGTACGAAACTCTCAAGAATCCTTGCCTGAGCAAAAGGCTCGATTGGCTTGACGCTTTCAGCTAGTAGGAGGAGGGGTAGAGACAAGATAATTTTGGAGACGACACTGCCTTTCCATGACGATAAAATAAAAGTTCAAAATAGGGATAAAATCCTTTTTAAAAGACAGTCCATAGAAATTCACAAAAATAACAGCTATTTCGGTCACATATACAGTGACCGTCATCAGTAGTAAATCTGGTATTTTTGTTAATTTCTATACACTGTCTATTAAAAAGGATTTTATCCCTATTTTGAACTTTTATTTTATCGGGAGAGAAAAGAAGACTTCAGATTTTGTATTGGAGAGATTTTACTTTAGAACCTATTCAGGTGTAAATAGCGAGGTAAAACAGACACTATGTGTGGCAAAAAACCCTATGTTGATTCATTTTAGCTTCAGCTATTTATAGGTTTCGAAAATTCACTCACAAACACAAAGGCACGAAAACACAAAGGCACGTAAAAAGAGATTATTCCGGGAGGAGAGGCAATAAGAAGGATAAACATAATTTGATAATTCGAATCGGAAGCACCCATAAATTAAAGAAAATTTAGGAAATGGAGGAGACCCCCCCCACGTTCGTCCCTGTATTAATTTATCCCCCCCCCTCCGTTCGTCATATTAATTTATCTCTATCCGTCTCAGGTCTTGGTGTTGCTCTATGCTATTCTTAGAAAAATATTTTTGGAAAACATTTTCTTTATATTAATCCATGGAAGGTTCAACAGCAGCTACTAACAGCACATTCTTAATATTACTCACAGAAGTTAAGCAACGAGACGGTGCACTTTTTTTCTCATTTAAAAAATTTTGAACCTCATTACAAATCAAAGAGGCAGTCTACCTCATAAACACAGTCATTGAAGTATAAGGATAATTGACCGCACCAAATCCGGACAAAAGCGCCATCACTGTGACTCCAATGATTCCAATTCTTGAGATTCCTTGCTCCATGGACAACAGCCTTAGGCTGTGCTTTGAATTTAATACTGGAAAAGGATCTCCAACTTTCCAGAATAGATACAAAAACCCAAACCAAAGCAGAACTGATAGTGGACGAACAAATTCTCTTCGAACTGCAATAAAGAATATTTCGTTAGTCAAAAAGGCACGTAGGAAATTCAGAACTTAGGCGGAAAATTAAACGGACAATTCCAAATGGTACGTTCAATTTTCAAGCAACAGAGATATATTTATTGATTTTAACGATAAAACTGAATAAAACAGCAAATATTTAAATTTTCCATCCATCATTCCTGTATACAGATGAAGGAATTAAGTCGTTTTGGTATAAATGCGGGCGGTAAAATAATATAATATTTATTAAACTTCAAAAATCGATATTTCTAATCCAATGATGAAGTAGAAGGGGGAGAGCCTAATTTAAATAAAATGGCGAGTGGTGCTAACCTTATCCATTGTGAATTTAGTTATGTTCATAGAAAATAATGCAATCAGATTTAACATTAGTGAGAATCCGACGATTTCTTATTGATTTTCTCTATTGAGTCATTGATTTTCCCTTGAGAATAATAGATCTACGGTTTTACATGAGAAAGACACCCCCCCCCCCCCAAGGGAAAAACTAAAAGACAGTGAATAAAAATGCAGTATTTCTACATTTTAACCCTCTTCCTCCTAGGAAAAATCCTAAGACCATTCCCTTTGACCATTTGACCATTCAGTCAGTATCTAGCTATTGAAGAGTGAACTCCTATAATCGGATTACTTTTTCAAGTTAAAAGGATTAAATTTGATATTGTTTTGGACTTTGCCATTGCGTAATTTGATGCAAGTGTAGACTTCTACGTGCGGATTATAGCATTCATTATGGCTGTCACTCAAGCAAAATTTTATGAAGGAATGAAACGGATTCAGGCGTTGCTGGACAAATATTAGCAGAGCAGAAAAGTTTTTCTGTCTCAATAATTTCCCTTCAAGATGAAGTTAGACAAATATCAGCTGAAAATGCGAATCTACGAGAGGAATCTAAAAAGCTTCGAAATAATCTAGAGCAAGAAAATTTGCGGAATAACGATTTGGAGAGTAAGCTTCTGGACATTGAAGTGAGAGAAAGAAAGTTGAATTTGATTGTTCATGGTCTGCCTACTGAAAAGCATAATCAATCAGTGACTAGCAACGTAAAGTCTCTTATTTCTGACAAATTGCAAGTTACTGAGGACATTTCTCTTACCAAGTGTTATCGCCTTACGAGAAATAGCAGTTCAAACATCACTAGTAGGAAAAATAGTGTTCGACCGGCCTCTGTTTTTATATCGCTAGACACAGATCATAGCATTCAGGCGATTCTCAGTGAGGTGAATAAGTTGAAGGGTAGTGGAATTCGCATTTGCACTGATCTCCCACCAAAGCTAAATTTCCTACGGAATGATCTATTGTCCAAGGGAAAGGACATGCGTGATTCGGGTTCGGTTCATCTTACGCGTATTAAACAAAAAGGGAGTAAATTATGGCTCGAGTGTAAAAAGTCTCCGTCTTCACAGTGGGCTAAGATTGACTAGTTACGGTGATTAATAATGACATTCGTTTGGTGAGATTATTTTTATTACTTTATGTAATGTTTCTCTGTTCATAGGATCTATTATTTTTATTTCTTGTGAGGTTTTTTGCCCCTCTGTAGACTTGTTATAAGTTTATTTTCTGTCTTTTTTGTGTGTTTCTATTATTTTTATTTCTTGTGAGGTTTTTTGTCCCTCTGTAGCTTATTATAAGTTTATTTTCTGTCTTTTTTGTGTGTTTCTATTTATATGAAGTAATAGAGAACAATAATTTTTTCTGTATCCGCATTTTATGTTACAATGAATAAGTTCAGTTTCTTTCTCTTGTTTCTATTTATTTTCAAGCAGTTTCTTTTTCTTTCATCATTATTTTCGAGTTCTCGCTGGTTCAGTTGTTTTTGCTACGATAAGACTCAGACGGTGTGCATTTTGCGTAAGTTTCTGCTAGTCCTGATCATAATTCTGATTATTTACATTGGATGATAATTGTATTTGGGATAGACTGAGAGACCTAGAGTCTAACCCTTTTGACTTTTTCATTTTCCAGAGCCATGACAATTCTTTTGGAAATGAAATAAATGATGGTGGGCTAATTAAATTTCCAAAATGTAGATATAAATTACCTTCCGAGGTTTCTGATTTTCCCAATACCAGGGTTGTGAGATGGGGATTCCTAAATTGTAAAGGTTTTTTTTAGTTCCCCGGATGATCTTGTCGATGTAGTTCATAAGATATCTTGTCATGTCGGTGGATTATGTGAGACTTTTCTTATATACACGGCTACTCATATTGCTTTTCCTGGATTTCAATTTACTTTCAAAAACCGACTGACAAGGCGCCAAGGTGGTTTGGCAGTATTAGTTAAAGATGGTATCTCTTTTCGACGCCTTGTAAATCTAGAAGGTTCTCATTAGGAAATGTTTTTTGAAGTAATGGTAACTGAAATTAGTCTTGGAAAAATTGATATAGTTTTTTGCGTAGTATACCGACCTCCTTCTTCTCCAGTCAAGTCTTTCCTCTCTAAACTCCGTGGTTTTTTGCATCAGCCTCATTTTCAAAATAAAGATGTTGTCCTCTCCGGAGATTTCAACATTGACCTTCTAGAAGCTTCAAATGAATCTTCTGTTGATTTATTGTCTTCTTGCTTTTCTGCGTATCTGCTTCCTACTTGCCTGATACCTACAAGAATTTTACCTAGTTCTGCTTCTCTCATTGATAGTACTTTTACATCTATACCAATTCAAACAAATTTTGCTATTTTAAGTAATATACCAGATCATTTCCTGCTGGTTTCAGATTTAGCTTTTACTTATAAAATACCGCAGGTAAGTAAGGAACGTCAAGTACGTTTAATAAATAAAATAACATTAAAAAACTTGAATGAAAGCCTTGGTCTATTGGATTGGCAGGATGTAATATCCACGGAGCATACAGATGTGGCAACTGATACTTTCCTAAGAAATTTCAATTGCTGTCTTGATTCTAGTTGCCCGTTTGTTACGAAGAAAATTTGCAAAGAAAAATTTCCTATAAGGCCGTGGATAACGTCCGAAATTTTGATACCAGTTAATAAAAAAACCAGCTATTTAAAAAGCAGTTAATGAATCCAACTGATTATAATATTAAAAATTTTCAAAAATAAATTAACCACGCTGATACGATTGTCGAAAAATAGGTATTATAAAGAGTCTTTCGAAGAAGCTCAAAATTCTCCTCGCAAATCGTGGTCTTTAATTAGTTATATTATAAAAAAACTAAGGAATTCTAAGTTTCCTGAAGTTATTAGTTTAGAATATGGCTCGACTGCTAACAAATTGGAGAAAGTGGCTGATGCTTTGAATACTTATTTCGCTAGTATAGGAAAGAAAATTGTTTAATCAGTAATGAACCAGTTTGATTCACGTAGTAATAAACATTTTTCTTCATACCTTCCATCTCCTCAAAGTAATTCAATTTTAATTACGCCTATTTCTCGGTCTGAAATAGCAAAAATAGTGTGTGATCTAAATCCAGGTAATTCAGCGGGAATTGACGGGTCTAGTTCTATAATTGTTAATGAAATATTGTCTGCAGTAATTTTGCCATTACAACATATAATTAATCTTTCATTTCAAACTGGAGTTGTCCCGTCTGCTTTTAAAGAAGCAAGGATAATTCTGATTCAAAAAGGTGAATCTCCTGAAAAACCATCAAATTACCACCCTGTTTCGATTTTATCAGCATTTTCTATAATATTAGAGAAGGCAATTTATAAGAGGATCTCGGACTTTCTTAAATTGTTTATTTTTTTCACAAATTCCCCGTTTGGTTTTAGGCCTGGACACAATACTGAACAAGCTATCATTTCTCTTATCCAATATATTCATGAATGCTTAGATAGAGGTGAAATTCCAGCAATAATATATTTGGATTTTAAAAAAGCATTCGATACAATATCCCCTTGTATTCTTTTTCGTAAATTGGATAATTGTGGTGTGTGCGGACCGGCGTTGGATCTAGTTAAATCTTATCTTGATAAGAGAAAGCAACGAATAGATGGAGGTAATTTTCTCTCTTCGCCTGTTCCTCAGTCCTCCATGGTTGGGGTGCCTCAGGGCTCTGTCCTAGGTCCTCTGCTTTTTCTAATTTATATAAATGATCTTTACCGCGCTTTGGCAACCCCGTGTCTCAACACACATTTTGCTGATGATACGGCAGTTTTACTTTCTGAGAGGAATGACGAGGAGTTGGAGGCAAAACTTGATGCTGCATTTTCTAATGTTCTTGAATGATATTCTGCAAATTTTATTGCTTTGAATTTATCAAAAACTAATTTCATAATTTACGGCAGGAAGTCAAATATATGCCCTCGTATTACCCGAGTTACTTCTTCAAAGTATCATATTATCAATATCTCGGGTGAATGTGATAAAGTACCTTGAACTTATGATTGATGAAAGCTTATCTTTTAAAACACACATTCAAAATATATGCTTAAAGATTTCATGGTTTGATGGTTTAATGCGGAGGTTGAAGCATTATTTGCCCTACTCTGCTTTACGAAGCATTCATTTTGCTGTGATTCATTCTAATATTAATTATTGTTCTCTAGTATATTTATCTACATTTAAAAGCCATATTAAACCAATACAGATTTTACAAAATAAAGCAGTGAGAATCCTCAAACTTTTTATTTCATCGCCTATTTCACTTCCAAATTAGTCTTCTACAGCATCTTTATATACTTATTTAGATATACTTCCAGTTTCTCAACAATTTACTTTTGGAGCAATTATTTTCAAATTTAATTATGACATTAATAAATTACCGCCATATTACCTCAATCAAAGTTTGTTCTCCCGATCACAAGATTTACATCGTTATAACACGCGACAAAAAACGAGTATCTACATTGAAAAGTATAGTACTGAGAGATCTAAATTCGCCTCGTTTGTGTCAATAGCCCGGTGCTGGGATGCTCACAAGGATTTTATTGATAAATTTTTTTCTATCCATTTACTAAAAAGGAATCTTAAATTTCATTTAGGTCAGGATTATTTTTAATTAAGTGTCTTTTTAATATGATTAAGTTATTTGTTTGGATTGTTGTTCTAAGTGAATGTGGGCCTCTCGGCTATCTTTTAGTATAAATTTATATTTAATAATATTGATCTCTTTTTTTTTTTATATATATATATTTATATTTATATTTGGTCCTGGACTAGCTGCTACTTTCATATTATTGTTGTATTATTGTATCTTTGCCGTCGTAATTATCTTTGTATTGTAGCGTAAATTTTTTTATTGTATCTTTGTCTAGGCCTAGTTTTTCGAGCTTGTCTCCCCATGGGCCTATATCAATTATATACATGTATATGTTAATAATAAAATGATTGATTGATTGATTGATTGATTGATTTCCTCTCAAAGACAGAATAGGGCCTATCTGCAACTATGTACGAATTTTACAGTTACAAATTCTTGATCATTCCAACATGGCCGAACATCGAATACAAATAAATCGTCACAGTTGAGTTTGAATTTTCGTTCTAATTATTTAAGAATGACTTCTGAAACACACGGGCCGTTTAATTTGAACAATAAGCTTTTATAAAAGTTCTAAAAAACTTTAGCGTAGAGTGAGGTATGGAGAAGGGGGCGACCCTCCTCATACCCTTAACAATTTCTGTTCGCTTCAAGTTTGAATGTTGCTCCTTACTTTCAGTTAAAAAAACTTGTTTTTTATTTAGTTTCTTATTGTTTTTTAAATAATGCTGGAAAATCCAGCTCCCCAGTCATGGAAAATTCCCCCCCCCCCCGAAAAATTTATCCATGGAAAAATGGCTCAACGTAAGCCCCCCTCCCCCCTCTATGAAAAATATCTGTATACTTCCCAATAGCCAATACTACATGCAAGCAATGGGCAAAGTTCATAGCTTGCAGCCCGTCCCCCGGGGGCTGTGGGAAGTCAAATCATCCTCAAAGTAATAGTTATTATATCTTTCGACTATGCTGAATAAAATGGCTATCTCAAGTTTTGATCGGACGACTTTGGGAAAAAAAGGGGCGTGGGAGGGGGGCTAGCTGCCCTCCAACGTTTTTGGTCACTTAAAAAGGACACTAGAATCTTCAATTTCTGATAAAATGAGGCCTCTCCTGATCTTCTAGAATCACGCGTTCAATACGATCACCCCTAGGAAAAACAAACAAACAAAAAGATAAAAAAAACACGCGTCCGTTATCTTTCTTCTGGCAAAAAAATGCAAAATTCCCCATTTTTGTATATAGGAGCTTGAAACCTCTACAATAGGGTTCTCTGATATGCTAAATCGGATGGTATGATTTTATTTAAGATCACTTGATATTTTGGGGGTGCTTCCCCCTTTTTTCGAAAATAAGGCAAATTTTCTCAGGTTCGTAACTTTTGAAGGGTAACATTCAACTTGATTATGTATTTTGAATAAGCATACAAATTCGATTCTTTTGATGTGTCCATTGTTATCAAGACTATGTTTCTTAGAGTTTCGATTGCTATTGAGTTTGGTTATTTACAGTTTATTACCACGAACTGTTTGATATATTCTTTTTTTCTCTGTGTCTTCGTTCCTTCTTTTATTTTTTTGATTAAATCTTGACAACCATATTTTAATAGCTGTTTATTGGTAACACAGTTAGGATATTGAGAGTCTAGATTTCATCAACAAATAATAGTAAAGGAAAAACCAATTCAGAGAGTCAAAAGAAAAGTTTTGCGGAAGTAGATCAAAATGAAAAGAATTTGTTTCCTTTATAAATACTTCATTAAACATGCACTTAAATGAAAGCATGCCCTTGCCAAGGGTATACCCTTACCAGATGGCATACCTTTGCTTCAGAACCGAGGAAAGGCAAAGTCCTGGCCCAATAGCAAAAGGAAATATTGTGCAGCTAGCACTATGTGCATCTTCAAGACTACCTAGAAACCGAAACCAAAGGTTGGAACAAGTTTCGACTAGCAATTACAAGCTAGTCGAAGCAATATTCAGGGATATGACCAACCAGAAGAGAGAGAACGTAGAACAAATAAAACCCACATTTTTTAAGCCATTGAAAGCCACAACAATGCGAATATTTCGGCCGAGAGCTAGACTGAACCCTTCACAGCATAATTTTCTTCCCCCTTTGTTGAGCTTTTGTTTATCCAATGCTGTTTCAGAACTTAATTTTGGCCATACAGACACAGCATTTGATGATCAGCAAGATCAGGAGGAGCTTAAGTTTTTCAGGGGGTTTCTATTGTTGTTTTTTTTTTTTTTAGATGGGGAGTGTTATTACCTAAATATTTTTTTAAAACTGTTATTTATATACTACTAGCTTACCAGTCACGTGTAGCTGTGATCTCAAAAGAAAGGAAATTCAAGAACAAAAAATCAAAATTATGACTAGGCAACAAAAACGTTATGTTTCTTTGGCAGCGTGAAGTGTTGCATCAGCCTTTGGTTGGTTTCGCCTAAAAAAAAAAAATCGTCCTGGGTAAAACACTCTTATTTTATTTCTTCGCCACCGACTAGACCCTGTTGTATTCGGGGCCCGGCATATCTCCCCCTCCCGTGGAAAACCCCCCTGGAGATCCACCCCTGCCCACGACAATTTCCTCTGGAAAATTTTCCCCATATGTAAAATAACAATTGTATTTTTAAATTTTAGAGTGTATGAAAAATTAGGTTCGGATTATTAACTTACCCGTCGGGCGTTATTACATACAGAAAAAATATGAATGGAAACAACTTCCAAGTATTTGTGTTTGGGGGTTCTAATTTCAGACAGCAAAAAAAATAATCGAAAGGCTGAAAGTGCCTTGGAGGGAAAAACTGTATACCTAAAACCTTAAAAAGAGCGAACCCAACAACTTCTTAAAGTGTCTTGGCCATCAGCCAAACAGTATAGTAATGCATACACGACACATCCGATTTTATTTATATAGACAATATTTTCATTTCATTTACCAAAAACTACTAAACTAGTTTCGGTTGTTATCATTGGGAGCCCAAAATAGTCTAAAAGCAGACACTACATTAATACAGTCTTGTATATCGCTGATTAACTTGTATTTATCCCTTCCAGAGATCAAGTTACTAAAGGATCTGCAGGAAATTCAAGATGACTTACATTCGTTATTATCCTGTAATTTTCTTTGTACAGCTTGTTCACACTTTGGTACGTCTCGTGAAGCGTATAAAGGAATTACATAGAAACTTGCTAGGACAGTATTAATAGTTATGCTTTGATTTTTCGCCTTTTCAAGGGAGACTACGACTTGATTTTTCTACTTTTTTCAGTTCCTAAAAGGGACAGCAAAATCGTAGCCAAAAAGTTTTCCAGCCTGGTGGCTGGGGAACTACAACCTGCAATAAATCAAAATGACTTGCAGTCGTTATTTCCTGTAATCATAGGCAGCGCAACAGCGCTACCTAAGTAAAGAACGATGTTGGCACGCACAATGTATTATTTTTTTAGACCAGGGCACTTCGTATAGAGGAAGTTATCGTACGAACTTCAAAAAGGGTTCATTGGATTAGAAATTGATAGGGCTAGAGCACTTTTTAATAGCTGAAAGTGACTGGAGGGCAAACAATCCCGCCACGCCCATCCTTTCTCCAAACACATCCAATCAAAATTTTTAAATAGCCATTTTGTTCAACGTAGTTGAGAGGTCCAGAAATAGAGTCTTTGAGGATGACCCTTGCCCCCAGAGCCTGAGGGCAAGGGTAGTAAGTTATGCCCGGCGGCATTTAAGGTTTTAATAGATGGGATAGTTGTTTAAGCTTTAGAAGAGGCTCATTTTGCTGAAAATTGGATGTTTTAGTTCCCTTTTAAGAGTCAAAAGTGATGGAGGGCAAAAAGCCCCCCCCCCCCAACTACTGCCTTTTGCACCAACCGCATCTGATTGAAATTATGAGAGAGCCATTTTGTTCAAAATAGTTCAAAGAACATATAATATTGCCCTTAGGATTGACACTACCCCCCAGAGCCTTGTGGCAATGTTTGTAAGTTATGCACAGGGGTTATATAAAATTTTATGGAATAGGTGGTAATATAAATTTCAGATGGGACTCATTCGATTTAAAATGATAAGTTATAGTGCCCTTTTTAAGAGCTAAAGTGATTTGAGAGCAACCAGCCCCCCTCCACTCACGCCCATCAGTTCCCCAAAAACATCCAATCAAAATTTTGAAACAGCAATTTTGTTCAGAGTAGTTGAAGGGTCCGGAAATTATGCCTTTGAAGATGACACCCCTCCCCCCCCCTAGCCCTCAGGGAAAAGGTTTGTAAGTTATTCCCTGGGGTCATATAAGGTTCTTATAGAAAGGGTGGTCGTTACATTTCGAAGAATTTCGTTACAAATTGGAAGTTCTGGTTCCCTTTTAAGAGTTAAAAGAGACGGAGGTCAGCTAGCCCCCCCCCTCCAACTACCCCTCTTTTTACCAAACAAATCTGATTGAAATTGTAAGATAGCCATTTTGTTAAGTATAGTCCAAAAAACATATAACAATGCATCAAGGGTTGACACAACCCCTTAGAGCTCTGGGACAAGGGCTGTAAGTTAGGCCCTGGGGGCATATAAGGTTTTTATGGAATGGGTGGTCGTATAAACTTCAGATTGGGCTCATTTGACTTAAAATCGGAAGTTATAATACCCTTTTTAAGGGTCAAAATGATTTGAGAGAAATCAGCCCCCCCCCACGCCCATCACTTCCCCCCCCCCCCAAAAAAAAAACAAACAAGTTTTGAGATGTCTATTTTTTCAGCATTGTTGAAAGGTTCAGTAGTTATGCGTTTGGGGATTTCGCCCGCACTATGCCTCAGGGCAAGGGCTGTAAGTTGGGCAATTTGTGCATTGTTTACATATATGTTATTATATATGTGTTTAGTATATATATGTTATATATGTTATGTATTATACATGTTTTTAGTATATGTTATTGAGAAAAGGTATGCATGTTTAACTTTTACTTTCCCAAAATACGAAGGGCATTAAGGTGAGTCTTTCAGGGAATGTTAAGGGGAGTGTTAAACTAAATCAAAACATGTTATGTGTATATGGTTTGTCAAAAGGCCTTAACTCAGGAATGACTAAGTATATTAATTTGGAATTTTCAGGAAATGATAAGAAAGATGATCAATTGACCGAAAAGGCAATATTTGCACACTACAAAAAGTACAACTACCAATGCTTCTACTGCTACCACGACACCATCACTATCATTTAAACCACAATTCCAGTAGCGAGTACTATTAAGGCTGAGGATATTCAAATAAACATCTGAGGGAATGCTGAGGGGAAAGCTGAACAAAATCAAAACATATTATATGCATACTGATTGCTGATACGGGCATATCCTAACAGTAATATTTTTGGACCGGCTTATTCTATCAAGAGGAAACTTCAGGGACATCGTGAGTGGGATGTTCAGTTGACCAAAAGGCAAAATATACCTGCTATTAATAATAATACGCTATTACTGCTACTACTGTTCCTACTACTACCACTACAACTATGATGCTAGTAGAATTAAGGCTACGCGTATGTAGGTGAAAATTTAACAGAATTTTGAGGAGAAATTTGAAATAAATCAAAACACACTATGTTCATGCAGATTGTCAAAAGGGCGTATGTCAAGAATGGATTTGGGTATTGAATTAGAACTTTCAGAGAATACTTAAAGGGGAAGATCAAGTGAAAAAAGGTAATATATGCATGTCTTCTATCACTATTACCACAGCTACTTTCACTAACATTACTACTTCTACTAAACTACTCCAACTACTACTTCAATTGCAACAACTTGTAAGGCTTAGAGTATTAAGATTAAAAGGGCGTCAAAAGGGGGTCAAAAGCACACATCAGCAATATTTTTGGAACGGCTTACCGTGTCGAGGTGAAAGTCCGGGGCATCAAGAAACGGACGTTCAACTGACCAAAAGGCAAGATGTACATGCTACTACCGCTATTAATACTGCTGCTACTACTGTTGCTACTAATACAACATCAACACTGCAACTACTTCTCCTACTACCACTGCAACTACTACGATACTAGTACTGTTAAGTTTATAAAGGGAAAATTTGAGAGAATATTGATGGCATATTTGAACTAACAAAAGATACTATGTGCATTTAGATTATCAAAATAGCGTATCTTAAAAATATATTTGTGTATTAAGTTGGAACTCTCAGAGAATGCTTTAAGGGGAAGATCAATTGATCAAAAGGCTACTACTACTACCACTGCTATATTTATTAGTTTTACTACTACTATTACTATTGCTCCAACTCCTACGTCTATTTAACTACATATAAGCCTAAGAGCATGAAGATGAAAATTTCAAGAAGTATATGAATATAGAGGTTATCAAAAGAACATATCGACAAAGTCATAGCAATAACTAATTGTATTAAGTTAAGTACTAATACTGCTGCTGTGACTACCATTATAACTTTACCTAAGGAGATGAAGGTGAAACTTTCAGACTCTTTAGGGGGAGGGGGGGGGGGTAAACTGAATCACAACACGTCATTCGTATGCAGGTTGTCGAAAGGGCATATCACCAGTATCTTAGGAAAATTTTGTGTGAGAAATTAAATCTTACAAGGCCTGTTGGGGGGGATGTTGAACTAACCAAAAGACAATATTTGCATCATAATGCTACTGCTTCTACTTCTACACCTACTGGTACTATTATTATTACTGCTACTACTACCACTGCTACAAAAGCTAAAACAACTACTATTAATTCTACTGCTACTGCTACTACTATAATTACTAGTTCTACTACTACTACTAAAGCTAAGGGTATTCAGGCGAAAATTTTAGGCCTTGCAGGGGGTAGTTAAATGTTTGATGAATGTATTGATAAAACTTTACTTATCTTTCAAAATTATAATATACTTACTACTATCATTCCTTAGGGTCTACCATTAAACTTGACCTCTTACCCCCATAATGGTTAAATATATAACCTGAAATGTATATATGCAATGAAATTTCCATATGATGAACCTTCTGTTGAATTTATATATTAACCCTGAATGCAGTAAGCTTTACAAACCTTGTTACACTAAATATTACAGCATATAAGGCAGTGATTCATGAATTCATGAACAATTCAAAATTTAGGGTACATATTTAGACAAAAAGGGGGGGGGGGGAGAGATGGGGAAGGTTTATTGGTACACCAATATTAAAAAGTATTATAGATATTCCAAAGTTTTCAAAGTTTCACATATTTGTATTGCCCAATAAATGAGGTTTGAATTGTTATAAATAAGTATTTTTGGAATATATTACTCTTGAACAACTTATATATAAAGTAGTGATATGCTTTTAACAACTTTTCAGTAACTTAACTACTGTTGATAACTTTTTTGTGTGGTTTTAAAAATGAAATACCTCTGGGGCCCCTTTAAGGGCTCAAGATGCAATTTGCAACCGAAGCGATTATTGAATTATGAGAGAGCATACAAAAAGGCATCAAATTATGTTTTCACTTTCACCCTAGCTAAATTATTGTGCCACCTGTAATTTTACCATATTGGCTAATGACTCAGATTAGGCTGGTGGCATTGTTGAATTTTTTTTTTTGTTAAAACAAAATGCATATCATAGAACAATAATTTAATTGTTTTTGTGTTTTCTTTTAGCTTTTTGATCCTTAGCTTATATTTAGGATCCTTAGCGATGGAGTGCATTTATGAGCAAATTGTTTATTTTAGGCAATTTAGAAAAAACATAAAAAACAGAATTGAGTAATGCTTTTCCCTTGTCCCTAGGTCAGTTATGGAATATTATAGGATATCTAATATATTTAGGCTATAAAAGTGTGTTTCTCAATATTTAAACTTTGACAAAAGTTATCCCTTGCCTTACAACCTGGACTGTTTAAATACAATTACTCTGCGCATTAATCTTTGTCATAGATCAAATAGTCTGCTTGTTATTTAGATGCTTTGTTCCAACTTTAAGATCCAGTGTTCCAATAGCCCTACCAATTAATTCCTTATTTTATGCTGTTTTCAAATATCTTCATCAGTTACTTACAATGCACCACACCTGCATCTTTGCTTGTATCAGGTTTAGCCCTAGTGATTTTTAAAAATGTTTTAGTACTGCATTCCTGCTCTCTTGAAAGAAACATTGTAAAACTTTGAAAACTTTGGAATATCTTTTAAATATTACTGAAAAACAAAATGTTACTTTAAAATTAAATCAAAACGCACTGTGTGTATATCCCAAGAACAATATCCCAAGAACAACCGAGGCTATTAAGTTTAAACTTTTATTCGAACTTTTATGCTTTTATTACTACTTCTGCTCTTAAAATTTAACTAAATCAAAAGTATAAGTGTATCCAAGCTGTCAAAGAGCATAGACAGAGTTTTTTGGGAATGGTATTAAATTTTATTTTTCAGGTCAACTAGAGGAGGTATAAAATTAAATTAAACACTACTGTTTGTGTCAAAATTTTTAAAAGGGTGTATGTGGTTAAAAATTGTTGAAAAACTTTCTCCAGTATACAAATAGCAGACCCAACGATACATTCTTAAAGAAAAAAACCAAGAAGATTTAAACTATTATTTTCTTTCTCCCTGAAAAAGACTATGTCAATGTAAAACGAACAAAAATTAATTTAAAAAAAAAACGTTTTCCATAAAATAAATTTTTCAAAGAAAAGTAAAGAACTCCATTAAACCGAAAATGAACAAAAATAGAATCAAATAACCTACCAAGCGCAAAACTACCACAAATCAGCTCCAATAAGTAAATGATACCCGAAATAAACAGAAATTACAATAAGTAATAGAATTAAATTCAAAATGTACAGATATTAACATGATTGCTTACAGTCCCTACACCTTTTCAAGGAAAGAACATAACTTGCACTTAACTGAATTTTTTTTTAATGTTTTCACTTTTATAAGTTTAATAAATCAAATGTTATTAAGATTTTAAGGAGAAATTATCAGCATATGTATATTAAACTGACAATGCAAATTCATTTGTATTTGTATTTTTGGTTTTATAAAGCTGGGTTCATAGAGGGTGATAGTTCACTAGCCTAGATTATACTTTTGTGCCAATTTAAGTTTGTACGAAAGTGTTTTTGTTTTTGTTACCACGGCCCTTTGGGCTTTTGTGTCAAAAAAATCTATTCTATGGAACTTACAAGGTAGCTCAAGTAAAGTTCTACACAAGGAGTCAAAATCCAACCGGGACTCAAACAACAGTCATGAGCAAAAGTACACAGTTTGACTAACAAACAAACTTTAAAAATATTTATTAGCAGTAGTAGTACAATACTTTATTATGCATTGAAATAACAAAAACTAAATACCACAACAAAAACTAAGCTTTCAAGGATACCATGCGAAAAAAACGGAAAATAATAATAAATGGAATTGTTTGAGTATATCTAGAGAATATATAAAAATTTAATAGATATGTAGTATGACTGAAACCATGTACCAAACTAAACACAACCAATCAACTGGAATAGTTCCACTGTTTAACGTTTGTTATAAAATTCAGAACACATTGTGAAGTTTAGCCTGTTTTGTATAAAAATAAGTTCCAGAATTGTTTACACAAATAAAGGCCCTCTTCCCCCGAAATCTATACGCCCCCTCCCCAAAATTTTTTGTCCGACTTGTAAAAACGTGGCAAAAATGCATATAAACAGACTTTTGATCCATTTTTTAAGTTTCTTATTGTAAATTTTGGAAAAAAAACACTGAATAGTAAACAATTTTTTAAAAGGTGTAAGCGGATAAGAGTTTTCTCGGTGTCTTAAACAGATCAGATATATAGTTTATGTGGTTTCATTGGATAGCTGAAGCATAATAATACATTTGTTTTCATGGTCCTTTCACACTATACCGTAGAACCTTTCATACTAGCATAACTTAAGACTTTACGCTGAGTTAAGTAATCTTACAGATCAAATTTTGTCTATAACGTAGGCAGTGCCAAGTAGACTTGAGCTTTACATTGAATTTTACGCTACGAAAAACTCAACATAGCAGCAACAAAATTGATTTTCTGGATGAGTAATTAATAAATTTTGAAAATGAAATAGAAAATTTCCTACAAAGTTTTTCACGCTTGACCAGAGCTTCAATCTTCATCTCCACTGCACATTTAATTGCTGACTGGTTTGCTTATGATTATTGTTATGGTTTATTGTTAAGGTTCAAATTTTAATTTTGATGTTATCTCCCTTCCAATTTGCAAAATAATACAGACTGGAAAATTTTTAGTACTACGAAATTTATTTAGACAATATCTTAAAAACGGAAGAAAGCAAATAAGAATTTTATATTATTTTCTTTTAATGAGATGAATGTGCTTGCCTATAATTAGCACAAAATTTGTCAAGTCTTGGTGTCAATGATGAGATGACTGCACGAACCTCTTTTTCTACAACCTAACGAGCCCGATATTTCGGTTTCATTTCAGCTAATGTAGAAAATCCTGTTGTAAATAAGAAGAATCTGCGGACGGCATCAATACTTATAAAGCTTTATTTGACAAAATATTATATTTACTATTAATATGTAGCCCAAATTGAATTAGAGATAAATTCTGAAAATATTGTTTTAAAGAATTATCAAAGGCTAATTTAGTCAAGTCTTCTTTCTCATTAATTATTAATCCAAATTAATCATCTTCTTCCCCTATAAATGGATTCTGTATGGACTGTAAATGGATTCTGTAAATGGACGCATATTTTGTAAAATCAAGATCATCAAAATAATTCGAGAAATGAATTAACAAAGCATCCAGGCGTTGAAAAAATGGATTTGTGTATCTGCTTCTATAGATAATATAAAATGTTGTTATATTATCTTCGCCGCATAAATTTAAAAGAGGAAACGCGTAAAAAAAATCCAAATTTGCCTCTCATAGCTCCATTTTCTTTTTAATTCTTTCACATAATCTTTTTGAGTCAATAGATGCATTTGCGGCCCTCACATCGATTGATTCAGAAAACTTAATTTTCTTGAAATATCCACCAAACAGGTCAGTTTAATAATTAAATTATCATTTTTAAACACATTTTCGTCCTCAGGTTCATTTTCTCGGATATAAATTGCAATTTTCACTTTGAGCTCATGTATCCACTGTGTAACTTTGACAGCCATAATTCTTTACAATAGAACAGAAGAGAGGTGTAAGGAGCTCCCATAGCGTCACACAACTTTGTAAATAATCTAACTTATAATGTTTTTTATGTAGATTATAGCTACCGTTACTTTTGTATAAATGTCTCTAAGCTCCTCAATCAAATTTTCTCATACTAAATCTGCTCTGTGGAGCAATCAATGTTTCTAGAGAACATCACGTGTTTTCATTTTAATTAGTGCGGGAAGGCCAGTTTTTTGTCCTGGCGTTGACTTTGCACCGTCGGTACAAAGCCAAACGCAATTTTTCCACATTACGCCTTTCTCATTAAAAATTGGCAATAATATTAAAATATCACTGGATGTGACTTTGAAAGGAATGAGTTTGCAAAAAGATATATCGTCAGTTATATTACTCTCTTTAACACATCAAAGATCCGCAATTAAATATACTGTTTATCTACATCAGTTCCATCTTTTAGTTTTAAGACGAATTCAGTAGTCCCTATCTGAGAAACTAATTGATCGAAAAGATCCTAACTAACAATTATTTAATTGATCCTCCCTGCACGGTTTTAGACATCGTCCCTGCACGGAGTATCTGGCAGAATCTATAAACTATCACTGATTTTACCTTGGGATGGCAAACCTACCTTTTGTTCAGCCTGAGCCACTAATTCCTGTCAATCGCGAAAGAGTTAAAATATTTTGAGTGACTGCGTAGTAGTTTTTTTTTCATTAAAGTTTATTTTTTCATTACAACTGAAAAGCAATGCATTACTATAGCTTAAGCATAGAAACAAAGATAATTTCTTCTTGGGCATTTCTCTATCATTCCTCCATAAATAACAGTGCCATCTAACTTTTCACTGCTTCAAACTAGTGGTTACTATGGGAATTAGCGAGGCTAATATACTTGTTACAACTGAGCCAGCATTTCACTAGCACCATCTTATTTATGTTTCTTGCTAGCTACAAAATCGATTATTATCAGTGATCAGATACTTTTATAGAGTATTTGGTTGTTGCAGATTCACGAAGAACCTCTACTTTGGAGTAGTCTCCGAATCGTCAGTGTGTAAAACTTTACAGCGGCCTAATTATCTTTTTTGAAATTTACTATATGATAAGTCAAACTATCTCAACCTAGATTCGAAACGACGTTTTTGGTGGCTGGAAACTGGTACATTACTTTAGTGCATTTGAAAACAATACCAGCAATAATTCTACCTTTGTAATTTTCTCTGTCAATTGTTTCATCAGTTTTTTTTTCTCTGCCAATTTATTTCTTACTCTGTCTTAGACACGTGTGTTCTTTTTGACAAAGAGATATTATACTGGTTGAATTAGGTTATTGGTCTTAAACGTACATTTACGTTTGTACGTACATTTACGTACATTTCGATACATGACATGCGTGAAGTTTACGTATGCCCTATGTTTTTGTACAAGGATTTTTTTTTTTAATAATCCGGGTTGCAGCGGTAGCTAGCAACCTAGTAAGAGACGATCACGTCCAATGTTAAGAAATATAAAAACCCATAGTTCCTAACAAAGTGAAAATAAAGAGCAACATTAAAACCTTAAAATGAAGAGTGACAGCAGCTGCTGTCACTTTAACATCATAACATTGTCACTACATAACATAACATTGTCACATCATGCATGTCACTTTAACATCAACTTAAAACATCAATTTGGCGTCTGAATAGTCCACATCAGCCTTGACGAGGACTTTATACCAAAAAAAAATTACAAATAAGTAGAATAAATAAACAATTTCAGGGATAATATAAATAAATATGAATAAATAAATAAATAAAATACCCATAAATATAATATAATAATATATAAATATAATTAAATAAACTTTGGCATCAAGGAAGAAACATTAGTAGACTTACCAAACCTGAAATTGGAAAGAAATGAGTATCCAATCAAGTAAGGGATGACCACAACAACTAGAATCAGCATACATATCAATACGAAATTCCATACGACGAAACGAAAACTGAAAAATATCCATTATTAGATGAATTTAATGTACAAAATTAAGAGTCCTCTAGCACAGGTCCCATTCAAAATATCTCTTCGTACTGTATTCGAGGCCTGAATTATTTACGAGCTTGTTGGGTAAGCCAGCTTACCTTTCTATTTGATTTTCAAAACTAACAAAATCTGCCAGACCGATTTTCAAGATAAGATCTGGATAGAGTTGGAGATTGAATCCAATTAGCTAGTTGAGAGTTTTGGCTAGTGGTTTTAGTGCTAAATCTATGTTATTGGGATCGTGACTTGAAAAAAAACTTGTAATTTTGTCAGTTCTCTTTAGTTTGTAATCAACAACTTCAAGAAATTCATAGTATTTTAGAAAATTGAAGCATGGTACTTGTTCAAGGAACTTGTTTTTTTTTCAGTCAGTATTCTCAATAATTTTCGCTAGTCCGGTCTTATAGGCCAGTTCCACTTTCCACTGGATAATGGCAACTGCCTCTTTTTAACACGGCTTCTCACAAATAACAATTAAGGCTAGCTCAAACAATCCTATCATTAGAATATCATTAACATTCAATATTTAAATACATCAAGTTCACACATATTGAATGATACGTGAAGCTTGAAATGACCCCCCCCTTTTCCATAAAATCAAATTGATATTGGAGCTAATATGAAATAATTAGCAACAAATTACTGGTTGCACTATTGGTGTTTGCAACTCCACAGATCTATAAATAATAAGATGACTACTATCTGGGGTAGCAACACTGCTTACTATAAAGAGTAGGGCCACCACCGTCCCCCTTTTTACGATGGAAAACTGTATTATTATGGGGAGACAGAACTCATATATACGATGTCAAAATCCTTGCCCTAAACTCTCCTATAAGTTTTGCGAAATAGCATTTCTGGGTACTTAAAACTTTAGACTACGATTAAGGATCTGCTTCTTTAAGAAAACTTGTGTAGTTTTTATCAGCAAAACTGAATAGTTATTTATTTAGCAATAAACAGGTTACTTTACTGGGTTGCAGACCAAAACTATTGCTTCCGCAGTTGTTCTTTTTTTTTCCTCGTGATAAGCAGTCTATTGCTCCGAAGCAGCAAGAGATGCAAACTCAAAATTTCCCTTCGTATAATAATCACGAAGCAGGGTGGAGAAGTTCCAGCGAAGTTTGTAAAATGTTCTACAGTTTTCCAGGAAAAAGACTTTTATTTCTTATGTTGTACTTAGTGTCAAAACAAAACTATCTTAGCTGGGAAAATAAACTTTTCAGATCAATTTTATGTCTTATTCCTCCTCCAGAACGATAAATTATCTCTCTGAAAACCAAAGAACGAAATTCCATATCTCTTCCAGAATTCTTAGAAATAATTCTGAAAATTACATCTTAAATCCCAAATTCTGATTTCTTGGGTTTTCAGAAGTTTTTGATTTGATACTTCTTGGATTTTAATCGAATAGTACTATGAAAAGTACGGAAGATCACATAGACTTTCATATATACGAACTTTCTTCTTATAACTGGGGAAAAAATAATTTCCCCAGTTATAAGACACATCAATTTTTTTCTGGCAAGGTACAATTTTTTCCCCCAATTCGGATAGACAGATATTGATCTTTTAAGAGCTGGAGCTGGGATTGGTTTTTAAAAAAATAAAAGACCTTTTGCGACTTACTATTTTGAAGTTTTGATTTTGCCAATTTCCTACATTTTGTCTAATTAAAATGTTTTTGTTCGAAGCTAAACTTTTCGGAAATCAAATAACTTTGAATAGTGATAGAAATTTATATTATCTCTTCAAAAATCTGAGCAAATATTATACTGTTTTGGAAAGTAATTCCATAAGTCATGATTTCGAAACACAGAAATTCAGGTTTATATTTTTTTTTCTAAAATTTTCTATTTTGTGATTATTATATACGCGACGTTTAGACGTATTAGACGTTTAATGTCATGAAAAGGAAGCAAGAAGACATGTACTCTTCTATATCCTAAAATAAACTGTACACTAAAGTATTATTGCTAAAGTTGCCATCGCGGGTCGATTTCTTTGACATTCTGTAAGTAAAAATTTTTCTAGACAAGGTATAGTTTTTATCTGTAACGAGAATAGACAGATATCGATCATGTTTTCCAGAAATAAATTTTCTTCTGTGACATTTTCTATTTAAAAGTTTGATACTGGTAGAACTTAATACTATCTCTCTGAAAACTTGAACAAAATTTCCGTATTTCTCATAAAATTTTGGGAACTAATACCGGAAATTCTGATTTCGAAACAGAAGTTGCGATCTTTTTATTTTTCTACCGTATTTTAGACGTTTAATGTAATGAAAATAAAGCAAGAAGACATGCGCTCTTCTATATCAGAAAGTCAACCGTACACTAAGAAACAAAAGTTTATACAATGAACCGTTCACGGATGTTCATTAATTGCGGTAAATAATGCCTAGTCTTAATACAATGTGGATACAGTGTTTGAAGATTACTTCGTATGCACAGAAATTATTTCGGAAGTTCTCTAATTACAAGTTGATCTTACAAGTAATAACTTTCAACTATTAAAATACATCTGCAAACGTAATGTGAGAGCATACACATTGATTACCCGAGAAATATGGTTGTATGTGTTCACTACTGTGACTCAAGGGTCACAGTTACCACAATACCTCACGGTGCATTGGCACTGTAAACATAGGTGCACACAGGTCTGACCATTTTGACAAGTGTAAAAAAATTAGAGTGAGTAATTTGCTCACTGGTACTTTAGGGGATCATCTTTGAGCGGAGATAATTCCTTCTGACCTTCTCCCTTAGAGGCACAGGTAAGAGTAAGTTACCTTAAGGGTACAAGCATTATTGTGCATAATTTTATCATTCGAAATTTATTTTAGCTGAAGTTGAACCTAAGATCCTAATAGAATTACACCTTAAGGGTACCAGCATGATTGTACATATTCAAAAAAATTATGGTTCATAAACAAAACTGTACAAAAAACTCTTTGTTTATTTGAACTTTATTTTAGCTCAAGTTAAACCTAAGATCCTACTGCAAAATAAGAAAAAACATCAGAAGTTGCGAAAATGATATGGGTTCAAGTCAACAGCAGTTCAAATACAAGCTTTAATAAGTCTGATTGAATAGATTAAAGTTTGACTTATGTGAATGTAACTTGAGTCTAAGAACTAAAAAATTTACAGTTTGAATCAGATTCAAGTAACATAATTCATTCAACTCCCTTACTGTGAAATAAGGCGTAAATGTATTTTACTATATATCCATTAAAATTAGTTTCAGCCAACTGTAAGAATATGGCACCATTTCTCCCTAGAGGAGTGTCCGTTCCTCCCCCTAAAAGTCCTATACCTGTGTCGAAACAATCCACTCCAGAACAGAAATCATGTAAAGCATGCAGACAAACTTACCGAACATATAAGCACTAAAACTTACTTCAGATCCAAAAATCCTACAATTTCAAAGATGATCAATTCAAACATCATACAGGACAAAGCAAATGTTGTTGTGAATACTGCCAGGACAAAATTCTCATGCACTTCATAGTCCCTGAACAACGTCTTCATGAAGAAAATCCATCCTCCACAAAAGATAAAGATCTAAAATTATAAAACATCTAAAATTAGACTAAAATTCATAAATACAGAGTTAAATTAACTTTGCCTGCAATCATAGAGATTGATACAAACGCTTGTTGTATTTTCTTATTTCTTGTAGAGACTTTGGATTTATCAACTTTTAGGCGTGAAAAAATAAATCTTTTATGAAATCTACCTTCAAAAGTGACCGCGTTTCCGTCGTTGCGCATGGATTCTTCTTCCAATAAAGAACGAGCGACGAATCTGGCAGCACAAAACAGGAGATGGGGATAGCTTAATAAATGCACTTGCTTCTCAGCGCTCAAGAGCCAAACTCCTCAAAGGCCCTGAGGAACCCGTAGAAAAGTAAGACCAGGTTATAGTAAACTCTTTGACAAGCTATATTCCATCAAATTGGATCAGGATGCCTATCAACAAAAAACCTTGATTTGACGTCCACTGACGTCCTACTGAGTCATATTCTTATTAAGCCACTCAGCGCGTCCCCAGGTGGCGGATAGGGGAACGTCCTACAGATATGTAGAATACCTTCATTGAAGGCGCAGACCTAGTTCCTGGGGTCCTTAATTGAAACTGGGACACCCTCGCCCGGGGGTCTGAAATACGGGCGGGGGAGCAGGAAGGTCTCTCTGATGTACACCATGCAGGGCCCACCAGTGGGTGGACATGTCCCGGCGGTTACACACCTTCCCCCAGCAATGGGTAAAATTGCTCGGCATCGCAGACCACCGAACGGGAGGATCCCTTCCTAGAGGGATAACTGTGAAGGGCAGACGATCCGACTGCATGGACAATGGCCTCTGCTAAGGGTAGAGAGGAGTGGCTTACTCCTACCCCGACAAATTAGCTATGAAACTCCTTCTCTTAAATATAAATGATGAAAATGGCAAATAAGAAAGTAAGAACTCGTGCTACCGCGTCCGGGGTAACCGACGGTATGAGCCCAAGAATTGCAAATTGTGAAAATGATATTGTTGATACTGATGATAATGAAAATGATTTTGTTACCGCTTCCGGGGAAGCCGACGATCATTTATCCGATTTGACAACTCTCCAGTCGGAGAAGACTTCGTTTATCCTAACCCCAAAAAATATCTCTCATTAGGAACGCTAAACGTACGCACATTAGCCAAACCAGGAAAAAGGGAACTAATCCTAAGTGAGATGAACCGTTAACAATAGTACATAGTTAAAATATCTGAGACTGACCTTACATGCACAGGAATATAAAGAACAAATAACGTCACGCTCATCACGTCTGGAAGAAGTGATGGAGTTCACCGCCAGGGTGTTGGTTTCCTACTCTCCAAGCAAGCCAAACAGTCTCTTCTTGCCGTCCATCCTGTCTCTGACCGTATTATCACCATTCGTGAGAATGGATCCATTGCCAACATGATCATAATCCAAGTTTACGCCCCAGACTCGTCCTGGAGTGACCAAGATGCCGAAGAATTATACAGCCAACTCCAACACACCATTGTCACTGCTCCCAAGAAAGATGTTCTGTTCGTGATTGGGGACTTCAACGCCATTGTCAGGTTCGGACATGGGCGGCAGAACCACAGGGGTGGAATACTCATCGACTTTTGTCGGGATAACGAACTTTTCATAACTAACACCATGTTCCATCTTAGAGAACGAAGGAAAATTACTTGAAAATTCTCTGATGGCCGCACTGCAAACATGATTCATAACATACTTGTCTGCAAGCAATGGAAATCATCAGTAATGAGCACAGTCTCCATAGCCGTTGGCGACTTCGACTCGGAACACGTTCCAGTCTTATATGAGCTCCGTTTGCGCATTCGGAAGCCCAAACCGCGCAAGAAAAGCTTACCAAGATATCGTGTCGACCTGCTGAAAATTATAGAAACAAGGAACAGGTATACAACAGCACTCTCAAACAAGTTGTCGAGAATCCAACCCATGGAAGCTCCAACAGCAGAATAAATTGACCGATTGGTCGACGAAAGCGCATCCATCATCAGAGAAACTGCTAGTGAAATCCTGGGGATTCAGACCCATTCGGATAAACAGTGGATCATTCCCGAAATTATTGATCTATATGTGCAGAAGCATGCCCATGCTAACAAGGTAGATCAACAAAGCAAGGACGAGTACAAGAGGCTGAAGCGCCAAGTAGAAAAGAAAATCCGGCAAGCTCTATGACACTACGTCAATGACAAATGTCGAGAGTGTGAAGAAGCCTTTCAAAAAGGTAATAGCCACTTCATGCACAAGAAAGTCCGTGAACTGTCAAAAAAAGAAGTCCTCGGCCGCTCCTACACTGTTAGATAATCACGGGTCCCAATCACAGACTCTGAGGGAAGACGAGAACGATGGAAGGATCACTTCATCGAAAAACCGAACCCCACAATAACGCCCGAGCCGAAGATCTTACTATTTTTCTCACTACCGCAGCACCCAGTCGACCCAAGCCCTCCTCCACTAAGAGATGAAGTACTCTCAGCAATAAAATTCCTAAAAATTAATAAAGCCCGAGGCCTGGATGGTATTCAGTCAGAACCATTAAAAGCAGGCCCAGAAGAACTGGTCGATATCTATCACAAATTCATAAAAAGTGTCTGTGAAACAGGCAACTATCCCAGATCTTGGGCAAAGGCCACCATCGTCCCCCTTTTTAAAAATGGGGAAAAGGGGGACTGTAAAAACTACAGACCAATAAGTTTAACTAGCCAGCCAGCAAAGATTCTTACAAAAATACTCCTTGACCATCTGAAATCTCTGACAAACCATATCTTAGAGGAATACCAAGCAGGCTTTCGAAAAGACCGCTCTACCATAGACCAGAGTTTCTCCACTCAGCAAATGATGGAGAAGTATATCGAGTTTGCGAAAGAGCTGCTACTACTCATCATTGATTTCAAGCAGGCTTTTGACTTGATATGGCAAGATGGATTATGGTCTATGCTGCTACACTATGGAGCCCCTGAAAACATAGTAATCCTGATAAGAGACATGTATTCACATTTCGTCAGCCAAGTCCAGACGCCCAAGGGATTGACAGAGGAGTTTGTGACATCAGCAGCCGTTCTTCAAGTTCGCCTCTTGTCACCCCACCTCTTTAACCTATTCCTCAACGCAGCGCTATCATTTGCTGAAACTGTTGACGGTGCAGAGATTGGAGGGAGCTTTTTGATAAACTGACATGCGCAGATCACATTAAGAAATTCAACAGTTAAGAGCATCTACTTCAAGTTGACACCGACAAACTAGTGTCTGCAACCAAGCCCTTTAGGATGATCATTAATGTAAACAAAACTAAAGTTATGTGGGTGTCTGGAGACCCTGCTGCAAAGGAACGAGCAACTAACAATAAAAGGAGAGATAGTAGAAAATGTTGACTCCTTCGTCTACCTAGGGAGCCTCGTAACTTCTGATAACGACTGCTCAAAATCAATCAAACGAAGACTCGGCCTGGCAAGCGCCAGCTTCAAGAACCTCTTGCCAATCTGGAAAAACCAGACTGTCAACTTCTCTGAAGGTGCGACTCTTCAACTCTCTCATAATCCCAATAGCTTTATACTCAAGTGAAACTTGGTCAATAAAGGCTGATGATGAGCAAAGAATCTCCGCTTTTGAAACTGAATGCCTTAGACGCATTGCGGGGATTACCTACACTGACCGAGTCTCAAATGAAGACCTCCGAAAACTACTCCGTTGTCCCTGCACCATCATAGACCAGGTCAGAAGCCAACAACTCCGCTGGCCTGGCCATATCCAGCGAATGTCGGCCAACCAGCTTCAGAAAATCACATTCGAAGGACGGGTTCACGGCACGCACCCCAGAGGCCGACCTCGTAAGAGATGGACCGACAATTTCCTGGCCCATAACCTCCCCCAGCTACTTCGTCTAGCGCCAGACAGATCGAGCTACCGTCGCCACATCATCATTTGCTCAGAAGAGAAGAAGCCCCAATTCAGCTACAAAAGCTAGACGGGACTTAATTCAAGTAAGTCAAGCAAAAAAAGCTGTCAAAGCAAAAGGCAGACAAGCAAGGACTCAAAGAGGGAAAAGAAAAGACTTGACTTCACCAAAGCATGTAAAGACACAGTTCGTTTAATTCAGCGATCGCGGGTTCGATATGGGGATAAATTCGCTACGAAGCTTCAACATACTTTTGCAAAGAGCTGTGGAGAATAGTTTATTTTTGTTAATAGTCTTTTTAGTTATCATTGTCTAAGGGAACTTCAATTTCTTTGCTTAAAATCAATAACAGAGCCATCAGGCCAGATCCACTGGAACAGACCTTAGCTCTTGCTAAAGCGTTTGCTAAATGTTCGATTCTGGACGACGATGGTAAAGTAGTACTAAAGCCCCTGATCAAACCAATACTTTCCTTGATCATGCGACATTCTGCAGTGTCTTGATGTGATCAAATCCAAAAATTGTGACAGCAAACTTAAAGTTGTCTTGAAGTGCTGCAGTACCAGATAAGTTCATGATCTTTGCCTGAACCTAGTAAAGAGCGAACCATGTTTCTGAAGCTACCACTCCTTATTAGGGAGATACGACAACATTTCAGTGAAAAAGAAATGGAATGACTAAAATATGAAATTATGTCCCAGAGAAGCAGCTTCTCAAAATATGCATGTGTTTTATGATATTGTATAAGAAGAGGCATTTTTGTAAAGAATTGTACTTAATTTTAATATTGTCTTTTGTTAGTTATAAAAGGTACTAAACATGGCAATTTACTTTCAAATGTCCCCTCTCCCAGCATTCTAAGATGCAAAAAAATAAATGCGTTGTCAGAAACTTTGAAAGGAACTCATTTGATTGGAATTTGAAAATTCTTGTGCCGTTTTTAAGAGTCCAAAGTGATTAAAGTACAACCAGCCCTCCTTCCACGCCTATCTATTCTCCAAACATATTCAATTTAAATTTTGAGATACCATAATTTTCCAAAAAAAATTTCCAATCAAAATTTCGAGTTCAATCAAAATTTTGATTGGAAAATCGAAATTTTCCCATCAAGATTGTTCAGCATAGTTGAAAAGTCCAGTAACTATCTCTCTTGGGATCTAACCCCCCCCCACCCCCCACGCTTCACAGCCTTCAGGATAAGGGTTGTAAGTTATCCAATTTGTGCATTGTTTACATATGGCATTTGTTATTGAGAAAGGTGAGTATGTTTGACCTTTAGTGTCAAAGGAAAGTGTCAAAAAGACAAAAGGAATTCACATGAACCTTTCATAGAATGTTGAGGGGAGTTTCAAACTAAATCAACAGGTTATGTGAATCTGGGTTGTCAAAAGGGCATAACTCAGGAATGAGTGAGGGTATTAAGTTGGAACTTTCAGGAACTGATATGGGGATGATCAAATGACCAAAAAGGCAATATTTGCAGGCTACTACTACTACTGCTACAAGTACAATCATTACTACTACTGCTACTACCACTTTTATAACTACAACTACTGCTTCTGTAGCAAGTAGAACTGGCCAAAAGGTGACATGAGCATACTATTACTGTAATTAATATTGCTGCTACTACTGCTACTGCTACTACAAATACAACAAGACTGCTGCTACTACTGGTGCCACTACTACCACTACTACTATAATATTAGTACTATTAAGGGTCTGGAGGTTAACATTTGAGAGAATATAGAGGAGAAATTTGAACTAAATCAAGACACTGTGGGCATGCAGATTGTCAAAAGGGTGTATCTCAGGAATACATCGTGAAATGAAGTTGGAACTTTCAGAGAATGCTTAGAGGGAAAGATCAATTGACCAAAAGGCAATAAGTGCATGCAACTACTTATACTACTACCACTGCTACAACTACTACTGCAACTAATACTTCTTTTGCAATCACTACTAATGCTAAGAGCATTAAGATGAAAATTTGAGGAAGTGTTGAGAGGAAAGGTAAAATTTCAGGGGAGGGGGGTCAATTAAACAGAAAAAACTATATTTATTCAGGTTTTCAAAAGGGTATATAAGCAATATCGTTGACAGAATGCCCAGGCTGATGACCCCCCCCCCCCCCATGCCTTCTAAAGACGAAAACCTAATTTGTAGTTTACTGAAAACAAATACAATCTAAATGTTCTCACTTTTTTACTTAAAAAAACCAAAATTATTAAGACGTTAGGGATAATTATCAGTATGTGTATATTGAAGTGTCAATCCACATTCATTTTTTTGTTTGTTTAATAATCTCGGTTTCGATTTTTTTTTTTTTTTTTTTTTTTTTATTTTATGAGAAATAGCTTTTTTTGGCTAGGTTACTTATTTTAACTTCTGTTCATTTTGGGATTTAATTTATTTACTGATGATTATTTTTACACTTGGAAAATTATTTGACTTTATTTCTGCTTATTTTTGGATTAATGTAGCTCTTTGGTTTTTAAAAAAAAAATTATTTTGTGGAAATTTTTTTTTAAATTAATAGTAAAAATAGGGTGCAAAAACATTTTTTTTTTCAAATATTCAGTCAACTCTGTAGGGATAGCAAACTTTAGCATTTTTATAAAAATGCTGAAATTTCCATATTTGCTGAAAATCCCATTTAGATCCCCTAAAGAGGTTCAATATATGACAGAGTAAGGTTTACAGTTGCAGAATTTTTTCCGTAGTAGTTTATACAAGAAAACCTGTGTTATTGGCATATTCAAGCTTCCAAGGATAAATTCTAGACGATTGGCTTTTGCTATCTTGAAAAGTAGTTGAGTTAAAAAAATGAAAACTTACAGAAATGTATTCAAAATCTGGACTTTGCTCTAAGAAAGTGTTTTTGAGATCCTATCTCTTCCCTATCATTTCCAAAGGCTTAGAAGATTGCATAAATACGTCTTAACTTCGAAAAAAAAAAAATCTGTTTTCCCCCTTAATTTTACTCTGAGTCTATGTTTCTTTGACTTTAGGTTATGAAAACAATCACAATGGCTTCAGTAGGATTCTAATTTATATTGAGTTTTTTTTTTATTTTTAAAGACACATTTTGACAAAATCTTCTAAATCAGGATTTAGGTAAGGCATGAGACTAACATTAAATTAAAAAAAAAAAGGTTTCAAAATGGACTAAAAAGTAGAGAGCATTGTTTTTCTCCAAATCAGTGAACAGAAGCCAATCAATCAATCAAGTTTATTATTACGCCAAAATATCCAAACGAACAGCACTGACACGTCAAAAAAAAGTTAATCACTGTGATATGTTATTATAATGTCTACAAAAGTATGGCACAAAGGAACGATCGATCGTATTGCACACTACAATTAGCTGGAGGGAGCTTAAATTTTTCTTTTCTTCAGTTTGACCCCGGGTGGGGCGTGGATTTTCAGGAGCTGGCTGACACTCTGGCAGGATGCTACAAAAAAGATCCAATGACAGGCAGGACCTTCCAAAAGTCATGAGCAACTCGTGTCGCCTGGCAGATAGTGTATACAGGCCTAGTGATGTCAGACTCTCCTCAAATTATCTATATTCGTGCCCAAGGATAATTTGGCATGTGCGTTTTTGAATTTGCACGATTTTAAGATCCTGAGCTTTGGTGAGTCCAGGGTGCCAAATCTGGCATCCATATTCCAGGGCAGGACAAGCGTAGGTTTTATAGAGGCTGGTCAAGTTGTGGTGGGATAGTCCAAATCTTCGTAGCTGGGCAAATTGTCTGAGAAGACTGGCTCCTCTCTGCACCATTTTGGAGGTTTGGGATTCCAAGCCAAAGTTATTATTGATTATGATCCCAAGAATTTTTGTAGACTCCACTGCTTTAAGATCAACCTCAGATTCTATTTGTTCTGGAATATGCTTTGTAAAGTAAACTCGGAGGACCACACTTTTTACAGTGCTGATTTGAACTTTGGCCTCGCTTGCTTGATGCCACAGCTTCTCAAGGGTGTGCTTGAGTGCTTGTGATTTGGACAAGACCAATCAAAAGGTGGGTAGTGTCAAGTTGTCTGCAAATTTCAGTCTATGTTTTAGTTGGATTACCAGCTTGTTTACAGCTATGAGGAAAGCCAGAGGCCCACGTTTGGTACCCTGAGGGGTTTCCACAGGTGATGGGGAGGAACTTTGATATCTTTGTTGTCTGCATATTTTTAACCTCAACGTTTTGCCTCCTGTCGCTCAGAAAACTGGCCATCTGTCTAACAAGATATTTTCAAGCTTTCATCTTAGCAGTTCCAGAAACGACGATATAATGGCCTAAGAGGTCGAATGCCTTGATCATGTCCCCAATAAGAACATCGACATAAGAGCCAGGATTTTCAAGGAGCTCAGGATTTCTTCCATCATGATGACAAGGTAGTGCATAGTGCTGTGCTTGGGGTGGAATCCAAATTGCCGTGGATCAGGCGATTCCTTGATTTTTTCATAAAACCAGCTAAATAGAAAATCTTCAAAGATTTTCGAGAAGTTGGAAGTCTTCGAGATAGAAGTTGGAAGTCTGCTGCAGGTCTTTAACTTGTGTCGGGTTTGGCATCTTTGGGATAGGGATGATATACGCGACCTTAAATTGTAGGGGGAAGGTTCCTTCAACAAGGCACTGATTGAAAACGGCAGCAAGTGGTGTAGACAGTTCCTTCATACACTGGGCAATGATTTGCGTGGGGACTTCGAAAGGGACATGATGCCTTATTCTGGTCCATCTTGCGAATCTTTTTCTCGACTTCTAGGGGTGATTATCGGGATTTCGTTCAGTGTTCCGTCGAATTCGGGTAGTTGCTGAAGAGGTCGATGTTTAGAGCAGATTTCGGCAAAGTAGGAGTTTATTTCGTCTGCTGACAAGGGACGACCAAGTAGTTTCTTGACTGTAGCGTGGAATTTCTTGGGATCTGTCTTCGAAAAGCTGTTCAAGTACTTTGGCTCCATATTGTCAGCAGGCGGCTTGACATTTGTTCACAACTACATTCTGCAACTTCCTTGCTTCATTCTGGTATCCTTTGTCAAACAGTTGGTCATGTTCATTTAAAGTGAAAACAAAGGCTTCAAAACAAAATGAGCTTAATATGACATGGAAATTAGATTTATGCAAGTTAAAAATGCATAAAGGAAAATGGTTGTGAAGTTCAGGAAACCAACTTAAAAAGCTGAAATTATGTAGAGCCAAATTCAATTTGCACCCCTTAAAATTATTTTGCACTTTTTAGCCCATTTTGAAAAGAAGTTTTGATTTTTTTTTTCTTATATTTGTCATTTTTGACTTTTAAGTCTTCCAAATCTTACTATTATATTGAATTGTATTTATTCTTATGCACTGGCAGATCAAGGAGGACCCCCAAGATTTTTTCTGGCGCCCTCTTTCCCTGTTTTTTTTTTGCTTCCTTTTTTCACTCTTTTCCTAGAATAAATTTGTCAATTTGGTCAATTATTGGCACCTTTGTCACAATGGACCTCACCAGATTTTGCTCATTGGCACTCTTGTCATATTGCCCCCCCCCCTTCCGAAGATTTTGCTCTAGATCCAGCCCTGTTCTTATGTAAATTATTATACATCTCATATTCCTAACTACTATGCCCTCTCAGCTCTAATACAATCATTACGTGATAAAATTGATTGGAAGGAATTGAATATTTGGAAGTGGTCAAAAAGTGGCTCACAAATTTCCAATTAGTATGTGCCCAACTACCATTTAATCAAAAAGTCAGTGAGTTGAGGAATTTTTTATGATTATGAAATATCATCCTATTTGAAATATGTCCAGATTTTAGAAACCTGATGGACATTAATGGGATAAAAATATGAAATTAATATACTTTAGTGAAATTCATGTTGTGAATTTCACTCAAATCAATGATTTCATTTTATGCATAGCATGGAAAGCAGTGGGGAGATCACTATCATCTACACAACAATGCATGTATGCATAGATTAAGTGTGCTTCTAGCTCTGCAAAGTAGAGGACTGGAGCTGGGAACTTTCATATGTTTAAGTACATGAAACAGTGACTTGCATCTCAGCATTTCAACAATGATGAAAAGCTTCAAAATGCCATGACAGGTTGGCTAAATTCCCAGGTGGCAGCAGAGGGAATTGCAAAAACTTTAAAAGATATGACAAGTAGTTGAATTTGTTCAGAGAATATGTGAGAAAATAGAGAAATGTTGTAATTTTTGTACCTCAAATGGTTTAATTTTTATTCCTAAATGGAGGTTACTTTTTGGACAACCCTTATATGACTAGATTCATTAATGAACAAATACATTATCAGGTTATATAGGAGACCATAGGGGAAAGGGTGACAAGTATTGACAGGATAATGATAATGACTATTATATTGACAAGGAGCATAAAATATGGGATCTAATGTTAAGCTAGGCCTACTACTTTTATTTCAATAATATATTTCCTTCAGAAGAGTCATAACCCTGACTGTTGCCTTATTTAGAACTATATATGGATATATCAAGTAGTATGTTCACCTTGTTGTCATGTAAGGAATGTTGGTTTGCATTGTTTTTGTGTTTACTTCTTGTCAGTAGTTGGTTCATAATATGAAATAAAGCCAGTTTGGGAAACAAATCAGAAACTTTTCTATATTATAGCCTAGAGCTGTACCAAGCTGGGCTAGGGGGAGGGGGACATTAGTGAAAATATTAGTTACTATATAAAAGATACCCAATTGGTGGAAATGGGCGCAATTAAATAACAGTAAAATTTCTATTATGTCACCTAAACATTGAATTAGAATAATAAGATAAGATATTTATTTTGAAAAATTTCTATCACAAGCCCCAAAGGAATGAATTAAAATTTTGAAGTAATAAAAAAAAAAAGCAAAAATCATATAAAAAATACAAGAAAACTAAAAAACTGGCAAACAATGCCAAAACAACAATAACAGAAGAAATTATTTTATCAGTAATGAAGGGAAACAAATTTTTTTTTCATATCTGGAGGCAAAAAATGGATTATAAGGTAGGAACAGGTATAAAACAGTCTAAGGTGGGCAGAATCTGACAGGGAGGGTCTTTTGGCAAAAAAAAATTTCTATGTGAGAGTTCACTGTTACATTTTTTGCAAAATGGAGGCACAATATAACTCTCTTGCACTTGAGTGTTTCAAATCTGGCTTTCCTTAGAAGAGAATATGGAACCTCAGCTTCTTTATAAATTATTTGCAGGAATCATTTTTGGATGGATTCAATTTTTTTCTGATTCTTTGCAGGAGATGCCAGGGTGCCAAACTGGACAAGCACATTTGAGATGCAGGCACACAAGGGAGGAATAAATCCTTAAAGAATGGGAAGGGGGCAGTAATTTTTTTAGGAGCTTAAGGAGGGAAATAGATGTATTAACTCCATGGATAATATCTCCTCCTGCAAAATGTGTGAACTTTTACAATAATAAAAAAAAATAAAAAAAAAATGTAGTTTTAAAAATAAATTTAATCACTAATTTTGTAGCTAACCATAGCTTCAACTTTGTGCAGAGATGTCAAAAAGTGTCTAAGGTTAATGGTCTCTGAATTTGGAATGAGAAGACTCAAGCCATTGATCTGGCCTCTTGGAATCTACTGTGTGTGTGTAAACAAGAACTTCAAAGGAACCTGAAAGTAATTTTTTTTTTAATTATTGAAGTTTAATTGGTTTTAAGGCTTAAATTTTTTAAGAGAAGACAAAATATATTTTTTCTGGATAGGAAGACTTTTTTTTCAGAGGAATCTACAGTGTGTATGCAGATAAATGTGTGAACAAATGTGCAAAATGTGGATTATTCTGCAGTTTATGAAGTAAGAATTGTTTTATTAAAATGTTTCCTTATGTACTGCTAGAACCCTAGGCTAATACCAAAATTGTAATGCCAAGTAATCTAAGGGATAACACAGAAATTTTGGGGGAAATAGGGTTAACAAAACAAGGTGTGCTTGTAAGGAAACATAGGCTTTTGGTATTATAATTGATTTAGAGGGGTTTACTTTCATATCTGAGTTCAAGGCATTGTCTACAATGTCATTGAGAATGCTCAAACACATGAGTGAGAACAATAGGCTAGCCTACAACTGAAAATGTAAATATTTTTTGAAATTATTTTTAAAAACAGATTACAATAGAAGTAAACACAATAGGCCTAATCTGATAAATAGAAACATAGTTCATTGTTAGAAATAGAAGTATAACAACTTTTTTTCAGCTTCACAACTTTGTTCAATTGCATTTTATAAGGTTTTAAAGATATACAAAAACATTTCCTAAATTTTGAAAAATAAAACATTGATAAGGCTTAAAATTCTACTCAAATAATAGGAATTACATTTTAGAAATAAGCCAGAGAAAGAAACTGATAACTGAAAATTAAGGTAAAATGTTGTTTTATCTAAATTTCAATAGGAATAGACCTGTCATGTAGGCAAATTTCAAGACCCTCTAGAGGGAGGAGTGGAGGTAGGAACTTAAAAAGGTAAATTTTTACCAAATCATATTATTGAGTAACAACTAAAGTGAATATAGCATTTGATGCCTTTTTTTATGCTGATTACAAATATAATAATCATTTTTGTTGGAAATGAATTTTAGCCCCCCCCTAACCAAACCCCCCCCACAAATGTGCAAATATGGATCCTGAATTGACACATATAGGGGGGGGGGGGCTAAAATTCATTTCTGACAAAATTGATTATTATATTTGTGATCAGCATAAAAAAGGCATCAAATGGTATATTCACTTTATTTGTAAGTCAGTAATATGATTTGGTAAAAATTTACCCATAAAAATACCTTCCCTTCCCAGGGTATACTTTAGCCTATAGGCCTAGGCCTAGACCTATCCCTGAAAGTTTCATTTTTCCTAACCTAACCCCTTTCCAAGATAGTCAAAATTAGCTAAAGCAGAATTTTACCAAAACGCAACCATAACTTTTAAAAATAGTACAGAATAAAGGAACCATTTTTATTTGTTCATTATATTTCCTCCAGAAGAGGCTCACCACAAGGCCTAGGCTAAATATTTACTGGAATGAGTGTTAAGTGGCATACTTGGGAACAATTTCATTTTTTATCTATAAAATTAATTTAGAAAGCATTAAATTCACCTAAATTACCTTAATTCCAGTTCAATTTTGACAAAAGCATTAAAAGCCACAGGTTAAGTTGCTTAGACAGCCTAGCTAAAGCATAGAAATATCAGTGGTTGTCTGTCCACTGACAATTATAAGAGTTATAAGAATAAATATTATCACAAAAAAAACTTTGAGGATGTTCAACCCATACCAATGAAAAAACTACAGACAAGCTTTGTATCATGTTTAGGTTTTAATTTTCACGCCAATCATAATCAAAGTTGCCTACATTCGACCTATAAAAGAGCGCATGAAGGCCGAAGAAGGGAAATTTTTGCTAAGAGAGAGTGCAAATCAAAAGATTCGTACGCAGCCCCTCTTATTGTTCTGACCACTCTTACATCATTTAAAAATAATTATAAGTTATCCTGAAAATACAAATGAATGTGAATTGTCAGTTTAATACACATATGCTAATATTTGTTCTTTAGAATCTTAATGATATTTGATTTATTGAAGTTATAAAATTTAAACATTCAAAATTTATTTTTTTCGGTAGAGGACAAATCTGACCTTGGGAAGCTATAGGGGGTTTTGAGCCCCAATCATGTTAATTTCTGCTACTTTTGAGTTTCACTCAATTATTTATTTTAACTTCTGTTCGTTTTGGGTTTCATTTATTTATTGATGCTGATTTGTGGTAGTTTGCTGATTCGTGTTATACCTGGTAGATTATTTGATTCTATTTTTGCTCATTTTGTGTTTAAGGAGTCCTTTACTTTTCTTTGAAAAAATTATTGTGAGGAAAAAGTTTTTAATTAATTTCTCTTCGTTTTAAATTGACAAAGTCTTTTTCAGGAAAAAGGGTATAGTTAAAATCTTTTCTGTTTTTTCCTTAAGAATTTATAGTTTGGCCAGCTATATGTGTGCTGGAGAAACTTTTTCAACAGTTTTTCACAACATAAACCCGTTTGAAAATCCAGACACAAATACTAGCGTTTAATTTAGTTCGATACCTTCTCTAGTTGACCTGAGAAATAAAACTTAATACCATTCGGAAAGAATTCTATCTATGCTCTTTGACAGCTTGGATATACTTACACTCTTTTGATTTAGTCATTTTAAGAGAAGAAGTAGTAATAAAAGTAGCCCCGAAAGTTCAAACTTAATACCCTTAGTTGTTCTTGGAATGTTGCTTAGATGTCTTATTAGCAACCAGCATAAATGCATTGTAAGACTACACCGGCTATACATAACATATGAAACTAAGAGAGGTAAGGTAATAATAAATGAAAAATAAAATAAAAAAGGTGAGAAAACAAGGATATTTTCGGCCAGTGACAAAGTAGGAAGACGAAGAAAAAGCAAATATTTTGACAAGGACCTCCGCCAAGTGGCCCTCTGTGCTAAATAAAAAAAAAATCTAACCTTTCGAAGTTTACCCGACAAAAAGAGAACACGCACTGAATAAGAACCAAGCAGGAATCAATGAAAAAGGATTTACCAAAATGATTGAGCAAGAATTTTTTGAGATAAAAAAAAATATTCAAACAGAAATTTGGCAATTAATAGAGACACCGGAGATATTTCATTGGTCCCAATTTATAACAACTTAATATTAAAAGACTCAACCAATCTGTTTGCCCAGTTTAATTTAAGAGAACCTTTTTGCATAACTAATGAAAACCGAAATTGCTCGATCATTTTGGTAAATCTTTTTTCATTGATTCCTGCTTGGTTTTTATTCAGTGTTTGTTCTCTTTTTGTCGGGTAAACTTCGAAAGGTTAGATTTTGTTTGTTTAGCACTGAGGACGACTTGACGGAGGTTCTTGTCGAAATATTTCCTTGTTCTTCGTCTTGATGTTTTACCACTGGCAGACAATATCCTCGTTTTCTCACCTTTTTTTATTTTATTTTTCATTTATTATTTCCTTTCCTCTCTTAGTTTCATAGGCAACCAGCATGCACACTGTGCGTTTTAATTTAATCTTAAAGCAAATTTTAGTTTTTAAGCATAATGGACAAATTGCATAACTGTGGGGGGTTGACTTATGCAATAGCCCTAGATATGTAGTCAGAAGACCCTTCAGCTATACTGAACGGTAATATCTTAAACTTTCATTGAAAGTGTTTGGAAATTTTTAAGATAAAGAGGAGGGCTGATTGCTCTCCAGTCACTTTGGACTGTTAAAAAAGGGTACCAGAACTTTGAATTTCCAATCAACGTGGCTTTTTAAAATATCAACGATATTACTAGGTATGATAAAGAAGCGCTGCCTATGATTTTGCTTATATACTCTTTTAATACTTGCTTGCGTATAGTTTTTTCGTCTAATTAAAACTCCCCCTAAACTTTTCAACTTAATACCCTAAGTGTCATTAGTTACAGTAACCGTAAAAGTACACACATAGTGTCTTCTTGCTAGTTCGAAATTCGCCACAGCTTACCCTGAAAGATCTAACTTAATAATGTAAGCCATTATTATGATATTTGTTTGTCACCCTTTTGAAAATCTACCTGATCATAGTTCGTTTTGATTAAGTTCAATACAAGGGCGCCCATAAGCTGAATTTTAGGGGGGGGGGGCTTATTTAGTCTAACCGATACTTCCAATGCTGTATAATAGAAATCTCAAAAACAAATATAAAAAAATATAAGGCAGCGTCATTCAGCCAGGGGGAGTGGGCTGATACCCCCTTACGGGCGCCCATAGGTCAAACATCCGCCAAAATATTCTTTGAAAGCTTTACCTTAATACCCTTAGACTGTGTAGTAGCAATAGCAGCATTAGTAGCGGTGTGCACATAGCACCTTTGGATTTTTTTCAAGCATCCCCTTCAGCAGACGGTGAAATTAACAACTTAATACCATCAAGCAGTCCTGAAACATTGCTGATGCGCCCTCTCGGCAGCCTATGTGGGCATAGTGTGTTTCTCTGGATTTATTTCAATACAGTTTCAATATTGCCCCCACTTTTCGCCTTATGCCTTTATGTTTAGCAGCGGTAGTGGTAGCACCAGTAGTTATAGCAGCAGCAGTAGCATTAGAGTTAAAAGTAGTAGTCTTAGCTTTAGTAGAAGTAGTAGTAACAGTAATAATGATAGTAACAGTTGTAAGAGTAGAAACAGTTGTGTTATGATGGTAATATTGTCCTTTGGTTAGTTTAACATCCCCCACGTCAAGCCTTGTAAGTTTTAATTTTATATTCAAAACTGTTCCTAAGATATTGCTTATATGCCCTTTTGAGTACCTACACAGGGATGGTGCTTTTTTATTCAGTTTATCTCCCCCCCCCCCCCTAACAGTTATCTAAAAATCTCATCTTCATTAGCTTAGGTATAAATGTAATAGCAGTCACAACAGTAGTATTACTAGTTAACTTAACACAATTAGCCATAGCTAGGACACCGTTGATAACCGTTGATAACAAGATGAGATTTTTAGATAACTGTTAGGGGGGGGAGATAAACTGAATAAAAAGCACCATCCCTATGTAGGTACTCAAAAGGGCATATAAGCAATATCTTAGGAACAGTTTTGAATATAAAATTAAAACTTTAAACATATTGCATTTTGGTCAGTGGTCAGATGAACATCGCTTTTATGATGCCCTGGAAGTTTTTTGATGTGCTCTTTTGACACCCCTTTGACGCCTTTTTCACCTTAATACTCAAGCCTTACAAGTTGTTGCAATTGAAGTAGTAGTTGGAGTAGTTTAGTAGCAGTAGTAGTATTAGTGAAAGTAGCAGTGGTATTAGTGTTTTTCAAGGTTAAAGGTTGGATTTTAAAATATCTGTACAAAATAGACATAAATAGAGGGTAAACGCCGGAGACACAAGGTCGAATGACAAAAACCCGGTACATTAATCGGAATAAACCTGTTTGACAACAAAAAAAATAATAAGAATTATTCCATGACTCACCAATAGACGGGCACCCACCCCACAAATCCACTGACACCGGGCAAAGATCCACCGAAAACACACCAATAAAAAAAATCCAACGGGCGAACAAGGTCCGATGACCGGCATCTCACAGGGTAAAACACCCAACAAAACAATATTATCAAACGTACCCAGTTTTTAATATATTATTAATTCTCAAAATTTATTTGTAAGGATAGAATGAAGTTGCTTTTTTATATTTGGAAGAGATTTGCTGCAATCAATAAATGTTAGATAAAGACACCATAAACCCGTGATTGAAAATAATGGCGAGAACCGTGATCTCTCTGTACTTAATTTTATGTGCTGAATGTTCCATTTATGTCAGGTTTCATAAAAATGGGCATGTTGCACAGGGAAAAAAATATTCGAACGAGTAGTTCGTAGTTAGTACGTAGTACGTAGTACGTAGGTAGTTCCGACCGGTCATATTTTACCTTAAATAAAAAAAAAATTAAGGGTGAATATCTGTGAAACAGGCAAAATATTAGTTAGAAGATATAGAGTTTCAGTTTTACTCTTATTGGGAAACGAAGACGGTGTAACATGAACAACATGGTTAGTAGTAACATGAATATATTACCTTTTTATCAATTGATATTCCCCTTCAATTATTCTCTGATAGTTCCAACTTAATACTCAAATCTATTCTGCAGATACGCCTTTTTGACAATCTACATGCACCTAGAATGTTTTGATTTAGTTCAAATTCTCCCTCAATATTCTGTCAAACTTTCACTTTCATACATCTAACCTTAATTGTACTAATATGATAGTATCATGGTAGTAGTATGAAAGATCTTATGAAAAATCAGAATAAATCAGATTCTGTCAAACTTTAGCAGTAATAGTGTACTATTATTATTTGTAGTAACAGTAGTAGCAGCAGTATTAATAGCAGTAGTAGAAGGTCAATTTCGCCTTTTGGTCAACTTTAATCCCGTTCATGATGCCCCTTAAGTTTCTTCTTGATACTATAAGCCGTTCCAAAAATATTGCTGATGCACCCATATCAGTAATCTGTATAAACATAGTATGTTTTGATTTAGTTCAACTTTCCCCTCAACGTTTGCCCAGGTATTTATTTCAATATCCTCAGCCTTAGTAGTACTCGCTACAGAAGCAGTAGTTTTAGTGACAGCAGTGGCTGTAGTAATAATAGTTGGGGTACCAGCAGAAGCAGTTGTAGTTGTAGTAGTAGTAGCGGGGAAATAATAGCTTTTTGGTCAATTGATCATCTCCCTTATCACTTCCTGAAAGTTCCAAATTAATATACTCCGTCATTGCTGAGTTAAACCCTTTTGACAACCTACATACACATAACTTGGTCTGGTTTAATTCAACACTCCCCTCAACATTCCCAAGAAGACTCATCTCAATTTTCTTCGTATTTTGGGAAAGTAAAAGTCACACATGCATCCTTTTTCTCAATAAAATCTACTATAGGTAGACAATGAACAAATTGCCTAACTTACAGCCCTTGTCCTGAGGCCTAGGGCGGGGGGGGGTTGACATCCTCAATCGCATAATTACTGAACAGTTTCACAATGCTGAAAAACTGATGTCTCCAAACTTTGTTTGGATCTTTGTTTTGGAAAATAATGGGTGTGGGTAGGGGGTTTGCTCTCAAATTACTTTGGCTCTTAAAAAGCATTGCATTGTAATTTCCGATGTCAACTCAAATGAGACCCATCTGAGGTTTATAAGACTACCTATTCCATAAAAATATTATAGGCCCCAGGGCATAACTTAAAGTGCTTTCCCCAGGGCTCTGGGGTTGGGTCAACACTGGAGGCATTATTATATGTTCTTTGGACTATTTTACATAAAATAGAGACCTTACAATTTCAATCAGATGTGTTTGGTGAAAAGACGGGTAGTTTTGGGGGGGGGGGGTGCTATTTGACCTCCATTGCTTTAAACTGTTATTAAATAAAAAAAACAAGTTTTTTTTAACTGAAAGTAAGGAGCAACATTAAAACTTAAAACGAACAGAAATTATTCCGTATATAAAAGGGGCTGTCCCCTCCTCAACGCCTCGCTCTTTACGCTAAAGTTTTTCATTGTTTAAAAATAAGAAAGAGTTGCGAGAAAGTCAAACTTTAGCGTAAAGAGCGAGGCGTTGAGGAGGGGACATCTCCTTTCATATACGGAATAATTTCTGTTCGTTTTAAGTTTTAATGTCGCTCCCCACTTTCAGTTAAAAGAAAACTTGTTTTTTTCTATTTAATTTTTGAACGTTTTTGAATAAATGCAGGTTTTGATCTTGGCTCACCGTACATGAATAATTAAAACAAAATGTTCATATTTATTTACTTTTATTTGGTTAAATGGCTTTCTCGAAACTTGTTTAGTTCTATTTACGAACGTTTTTATTAGTAATAAATATACGTAACTTACGAATTAACTTACGTAACGAACTTCTATATTCATATATTTTAATACGTATATTAGGGGGTTCTCCCCCTTGTCAATACCTTGCTCTTTAAGCGAAAGTTCGAATTTTGTTCCAATTCTTTAAAAATGACCGCTTAATCACAAAGGCCGCTAATTATAATAAATAGCTCTTATGAAAGTACTAAAAAATCTTTGGCTTAAAGAGCGAGGTATTGACAAGGGGGTGAACCCAATCATATATGTAATATTTTCTGTTCGTTTAAAGTTTTGTTGTTGCTGTTGTTGCAGTTGAAAAACTTGTTTTTTTATATTTAATTTCTGATCTTTTTTTAAATAACGCTGGGAAGTCCGGTGTCCCCTACATAGCAATGTCCCTTCCCCCATGAAAACTTCCTTCATGGAAAGATCCTCCCACATAACCCCCGACCCCCCCCCCCACTACCAGGAAAAATCTCCCCTGAAAACGTCTGTATACTTCCCAATAACCAATACTATATGTTAACATTGGGTAAAGTTCATTACTTTCAGCCCTCCCCCCGGGAACTTCGGAGAATTAAGTCATCCTAAAAGAAATACTTATAATATTTTTGAACATGCTGAATAAAATGGCAATCTCAAAATTTTGATCAGGTGACTTTGGGAAAAAAATGAGTGTGGGTGGGGGCCTAGTTGCCCTCCATTTTTTTGTCACTTAAAAAGGGCACTAGAACTTTTAATTTCCATTCCAATAAACCCTCCCACGATATTCTAGGACCACTGGGTCGATACGATCACCCCTGGGAAAAAACAAAAAAAACAAAAAGCAAAAACAAATAAACACGCACCCGTGATCTTTCTTCTGGCAAAAAATGCAAAATTCCACATTTTTGTAGATAGGAGCTTGAAACCTCTACGTTACCACGTTACCACCAACTGTTTGAAAAGGGAACTAGAACTTCCAATTCTAATCAAATGAGCCACCTGTAAAGTTTAGACAGGCATTCCTCCCATAAGAAACTTAGATACCTTAGGGGCATAACTTACAACCCTCGCCTCTAGGCTCTGGGTTTTTTTTTCAGTCCCAAAAGCCATTTTATATGATCTTTGAACTATTTTTAACAAAAGGACTTTCTCAAAATGTCTATTGAATGCATTACAGGAAAATATGAAGTGTCAGGGGGGGGGGGGGCTAGCTTCCCTCTGATCATTTTGACTCTTACAAAGGGCACTAGAACCTCCGGTAACCAATCCAATGAGTTCACTCCAAAGTATATACGACCAACCTTTCTATAAGAACCTTATATGTCCCAATGGCATAACTTATAACACTTGGCCTGAAAGCTGTGGGGGGAGGGGGCTGTCTTCCTCAACATGGGTATCTCATTTTTTTTATCGGAAGTGATTGGGGAAATGACGGGCGTGGAGGGGGTTTTTACCCTTCAATTGCTTTTGGCTACTTAAAAGGGCACTAGCCCTCTTAATTTCCAGTCGAGTGAGCCCTTTGCAAAGAACTACTTTTGAAAAATAAATGCAACCCAAAATGAACGGAAATCAAAGGCAGCGCAATACGGCTGTCTTCTGCCAAAACCAAGTATCTACAAAAAATTCGACTTTGAGTTAAGGACGACCTCCCTTAATCTTAACACGGCGAATCCAGTAGTGAAGTCCGAATTTTTCTATCTGCTATATTTGCTGAGATACCACCTAGTATCTACATTGATAAAAACGTAATTTACCGGTTTTTCACAGCCAAAACCTAGTATGCACATACTAGAATTGTAAAACCTAGTATCTACATCCAGCAGGAAAATGGGTGGCAAAACCTAGTCTCTGCGGTGAAAATCGAGCAGACGAAACCAAGCATCTACGGATTTCGCGAAACAACAGTAAAATTTCATCATGATCATTACTTTCTTCTGTCATCACCAGCAAAAACAATAACGAAGTCTGAAGAATAATGAAGGGTTTTAGTAATAGTAGAGGAGAATTACTTGCAAGACTCGCAGTATTTTTAGTATTTTTTTTAGATATTTCAAGATATTGAACTTGTGAAGCACATTGAACCATCGCAGCCCTCCTGTAGTAGACCAGACCTTGGTAAAAAGAGTGTGCTAACTTGCATCATCTCAGATATAGGAAGAGGAGTGTTACCAAGACTTTTGGTCTTGGGTATCTCATGGGGTCGTGGGTACTGCAATCTCATCCCTAAGGAGTAAAAACAACTTTGTCGAGTTAATCCTACAAAACGACTGGTTTCACATTCCATCTCCAGATTTGGTTTGTTTGTTTATACATTGTGGGTTACTTAAAGATTTCTTCCGTCGGGGTTGCTGTTGCGCTAAGCTGAAATCATCTTATATTCCATCTATATTATGCTCCAGTCAGGTCTTACTTTTTTCACTAGTTCGAGAATTTCGATAAATCTCGCTAGATGACACAATATTTGCCCTCCTGCGCAACATTTGTATCTCAAGCTGCAAAGGATTGAAACCTGTCAGCAAAGTTTTTTGGCAGTTTCTAAAAGGTTAAGAGCTCAAGAAAACAATGATGTTGAGTTTTTATAATTGGAGTTGTTGGCTCACTACTGCCTGTAGGAATTTTTGCAAAAAATTATGAATCCAGTACAAAAAAAAATCTGCATTAGAAAATGGAAAAGACAAATTATGTATTTCCTATTTCAGGTTTGGCCAAGCAGCTACAGGCAGTAATGTAGTCGTCGGACAACCTATTGCTGTAAGAAGCTCAGCTGAGCAGACGAAACCTTACGAAGATACTCAGATTGACAAAGACCCTTCTGTTAATGAGTCTGAACTTCTAGTGTTTCATGAATTGCAACCATTATTCACTGATGATGTCTTTGAACTAGAGCCATTTGTGCCATTTGACATGCCATGCAAGACAGTGAGTGAAACTCTTGTAGCCAATGAACAGATCAATGATAGTGAAGATTTGAGGAATGCCAGTAGTTATGAGGAAAACAGAGCCCATTATTGTACTGGTAGAGATCAGCTGCAAGAAAACAGTCAAGACATACGAGAAAGAAATACGAAAGTAAGAATTGTGTCAGTAAATGGTAAAAAAAAATCATGAAATAAGTAATACTGAACAACAAGAAAATGTGAATACGGAGCTCCCTAGAAGAAAAAGAAACAGAAGTAAAGAGGCAAAAAAAGAAAATACTAAGTGCAAGCATCCTTTTATTGAAAACTACTGTGATATTACATGTAAACAGAAATTGGGAACAGAAAAGAAATCTGAAAAAGTTTTTGGAAAGAAGGCTATGCATTAAGAACCAAATTACTGGCCGGCTGTGTGAGGCTGGAGTGCATAAGAAGACGGACGGTAGAAAGTGACCCTCATTCGGTTAAAGTCTACCGAAAAATAGAACTAGACACTACTACCTTCCGAAGAAAGATAACAATGTGGTAGTGAAGATGGAGGTTTGCAAGAAATTGTTCATGAATACTTTTGGGTTTAAATTGGATTATTACCTAACTGAATTGAGCAAGAAAATGAAAACTGGGCTAGTTGGCGAGCACATAATGGATTTCCGGGGTAGGCAGAGTCCTCACAACAAGCTACCACCAGAAGCAGTTGAGAATGTGAAAATCCTATCATTTCTTTTTGACCCTCTACGCCACATTACCGTCGCAAAAATGCACCAAACATCGGATATCTGCCATCTTCTTTGACGGTTGATTTGATGCATCAGGACTTTGTTACTAAGAATCCAGTACCAGTTGTGTCGCACGAGACTTCAAGATGTCAGTTGAAAGAAATGAACATTTTGCTAAAGATGCCGTCATGTGATGTTTGTCCTGAGTGTGAAAAGTACAATCTCATGGAGAACGATTAGAGCAGCAAAGAAAACAGCAGTGATTAAGGTGTTAATGGAGAATTTGAACCTTCTTCTGCTACCGAAAAAAATACTCACGATGTTGATGTTATCAGGCGAAACTGGCAAGAACACATTGAACAGGCAAGGAAGGCTACACATGCCTATCAACGTGACGCAAATAAAAGTGGAGATACTGGAATATTTGTATTCGCAGTTGACTTGCAAAAAGTGATTTTCTTACCCGACTTGCCAGGGAACAAAGAAGCAATATTCCTTAGTCGCCTTGTTGTCTTCAATGAAACATTCACCCGTGTCGATGATACAGCGTCTGTAAGAAAAGGCCGTTCTTTTTGTGCGCTGTGTCACGAAGCTTTGAGGGACAGGGGTGCCAAAAACATTGTGGTTTCTGTTTATACTGTAATTACAGCAGAGAGGGATGTCCAGGAATTCATATTCTGGATGGACAATTGTTCCAGTCAGAATAAGAACTGGCTGCCTTATGCTTCTCTTGTGATGATGGTCAACACAGAAGAAGGGCCCAAGAGGATAACGTTAAAGTATCTGACAAAAGGGTACATGCACAATGCAGCAGATGGCATACACGGCAACATTGAAACGAAAATTACAAAAAAGGGGAAATGCTATGACTTTCCTGACTTTGTTGAGTATGTTGCAAACTGCAGGAAGGGAGTTTCTGCAGTAGAGTTGAAGGAATTCAGGGATTGGAAATCCAAGAAAAGAATCCCTGGTAAAAAGAATTCACCCCTACCAAAGTTAAAAGTCAACTGTTGCAGCTACCTTTCAAAAGGGGTTCCGCGGCATGAAATTCCTCCAAGATTTTGACGGAGAGCAAAAGTAATGCTTGTTTCATCAGAAGAAATTCAATATCAAGCAGCTTCCCGAGCCCAATTCTGTTCCAAGGGGTGTTCAAACCCAGGAAAAAGTTTCAATTGTTAACAAACTGTGTCTGATGATGCCGGCAAATCGAAGGAAATTTTGGCAGGATCTTCCGGCTTCCGATGAAAACCTAGATATCTTCGAGGATGAAGACGACCCATATGAAGAATAAACCTCTCTGATAAGCTATGGGTTCAGTTCTCCTTTCTTTTTATTCGAAGTAGCAGTTCATCTTCATTCTTACTTGAAGATCTATTTTAAAACAAAATTTGGTGTAGATACTAGGTTTAAGCGGTGGAATACTCAGTTTATTAGCAAAAAAACCTCTGCCAAAACCTAAAATCTACATTTACTGAAGTTTAAAAAAAAATAATGTGAAAACAAATGCTTCTACCTACTAAGCCGACTCCAGAATACCTATTGACGAAGCTATGTATCGTCATCAGCTATTCCAGCTTAGAAAATGAAAAAAATCACTACCGTATTTTACGATTTGCTCGGAAACTTGAAAATGTAGATACTTGGTTTTGGCAGAGGACAGCCGAATAGCACTGCCCATTTAAAGGGTGAAGTGGGCGCAATGGATTATTCGTTTTTAGTTTTTTTTTGTATTTTCACCAAGAAACTTCATATGAAAGGAAAGATCTTAAAACTTCGGAAGCAGCTCATTTGATTGTGTATTTAAAATTCTAGTACTCTTTTTAAGAGTCTGAAATGATTGGAGGGAAACAAGCCTCCCTTCCTTGCCTCTTTTCATGAAAAAACATCCGATCAAAATTTTGAGATAGCCATTTTGTTCTACACAGTTGAAAGCACAGTTTATAGAATTATCCAGTAAGTTTATCGCAGATCATTTCTGGTCTTCATTTCAGTACGAACAAAAAGCTCCTCCCACTTATTTCTACATTAGCAGGTTAGTCTGTTTCCGTCAATCAATGAGAAATGGTAACAAAGTGCATTATTCGTAATAGCGGGTTTCCACTTGTTTCGTGTCCAAGAGAAATCTGTCTTGTCTACCCGTGAAAAGATCTAATGCCGCTTATGTTTATATCTGCAAAAACGTTCTCCGGAGCACTCGTACCTTGGTCCGGGTTTTATAATGGGTGAGATAGGGTATGATCATACTGCTAATTCTATAAACTGTGGTTGAAAGGTTCAATGAGAATACCCCCGGGGGTTCCCCTCCAAATCCCTCAGGACAAGGGGCGTAAGCTATGCATTTTCCCCTTTGTTGATTTTTAGCATTTGTTATGGGGGAAAAAGGGGCAAGTTTAATCTTTGGTGTCCAAAAAGGCCATCGGCATTCAGGTCAAGCTTTTAGGGAGCGTTGAGGGGAGTATTAAACTAGATCGAAATACACTGTGTCCACACAGGTTGTCAAAAGAGCCTATTTCAGAATTTGCTTAGCGTATTAAGTTGGAACTTTGAGGGAATAATGAAGGGGATTATCAATTGACTTAAATGCAATATCTAGTTACTACTACTACTAGTAATAGTGGATGTGGTGGTAGTCATAGTAGCAGCAGTAGTAAAAGTAATAGTAACATGAACATATTGCCGTTTGGTCTATCGATCACCCCTCCCCCCTTATCTTTCCCTGAAAGTTCCATCTTAATACCCTAACTCGTTCCTGAGATACGCCTCAAATGTTGAAAAGTGATCCAAATGCTGTCAAGCCACTAAGAGTGCAAGAATGTCAAGCCGCAAATGTCAAGACCACCAATGTGCGAGATCAAGAAATTAAGGTTGAGATTAGTAATACAGAATTTTTTAGCATGTTAGAGTCCTTCTGCAACAAAGGAGAGTCTTTGAATAACGAAGGACACATTTCGTTTCTAAGATATGCTTTAAGAAAGAACCTGGTTAATACGTTGGATATCTGACTCAATGATTCCTTCTAACAACCACTTGTGTGTGGTAGTCTCTTTTGCCTGATTCATTTTGATTCTATCTAAATTTATATTCTTCATCACCTAGTTCTTATAATGATACCGGCAGTGCCTAATTCACTCAACAAGCTACTCATAAGCCAGGTATTTGTAATTCATGTACTGATCAGCTTGCCTTGAACACAATTCTGTTTTGTGTACGATGTTTATATATTGAAGATCAGAACAATCACAAAAGATGAGTGTCTCCTACCAATAATTCCTCAGCTGACACTTTTTATGGTATAGCTTGTCATTACAAAGTCAAGATCGGCAAGCTGGTTAAGCTGGAATAGATAATTCTTGGGAATGTTTCCCTTCAGTTCTTCTAGGGACTGGAATTTCGACAATGAAACATGAACGTGTTAAATTGACCTCACTAGATCATAGTGGAGACGGTATGAATTTGATGCAGTATGAAAAGCAAAATGCTCTCAACATCAATCAACTCACTGGGAAAGCTACTATGGATTAATCTAGGTTCATTTTTGCTCTGCATAAAATTAGAATAACGGTTGCCAGATGCAACTAAGGGTCTCTATATCGTCGAAACATAAATTTACTGTGTCCTCATTCCGTTTTAGGAATTCTAATGGTCCCCTTTACAATTGACGCAGTATAGAACGACGATAAAATTATATTCTTCAGAGAGGTTGAAAAGATGTTCAGGTTTTTCCCTTTTCCAAAACTCCGACTTTATTGTCAACTGGGTTACAAAGTAAATTTGGAAACCACTTTGCCATATGTTTCCCATCGTAATTCTGGCTGGTGTTCATCGGATCAACAGTAAGCTCAACTTGTGCCGACGCAGCTTATACCTTCATTTCTTCCGCAATACAAACTTTCTTGAAGCCTTTTACGTGGCCCATCACGTCAGTGACAATATTTTCAACCTTGATTTCCTTTTTTAGCTTATGAAGCCTCAAGACCTTGAAGATAGTGTGAAATGCCTTTTCCTGGACTTGGACAGAGTTTCTCAGAAGAAAGGGATATTTAAAAAGAGAATATCAGTTTTCAATCCGTCAGTTGCAACGTAGCAGGTGTGCCTTACAAGAGCTTCATTTGCCAGAAGAATAGAACCACTCTTGAACTCTTTCTGAAGAATTTCAGATTTAACCATTAACTTAAAGCTTTCTAATTTTTTAAGTCCATGAGTATGTGTGATTTGGCAATTTAAGCTTAGTCCAACAGCACACCCAATATTCGGTTGCGATGTTAATATCGTCTCATTAGGAATAATATCGAGCCTGAAACTCATTATTACAGGCAAAGCAAGAAAGTGTTCTAAAGCTCTTCTTCACTAAGTCAGTGACCTCGATTTTTGAATAATTCGGAGTTCTGGAATTTCTGGAAGCCACTAAGAGCCTCGGGCCGCCAATGAGCAAGATCAAGTGGCCACGACCGAAGTCACAAATATCGAATCGTTTAACATGAAAGAGTCCCACTCCCACATCGGAGAGTCTTTGAATAACGAAAGACCCACTTCGCTTCTGAGAGATAAATTGAGAGATAGCTTGGTTGATGCATATGATATCTAATGATTTCTTCATATAACTGCTTGTCTCTTTATAAAATTCAAAGGGTCCCTGAAATTTTTCGGTAGTGGCTTGCTTGATATTTAAGGTAAAATATGACCGGTCGGAACTACCTACGTACTTTCGTTCGAATAATTTTTTCCCTGTGCAACATGCCCATTCTTATGAAACCCGTCATAAATGGAACATTCAGCACCTAAAATTAAGCACAGAGAGATCACGGTTCTCGCCCTTATTTTCAATCACGGGTTCATGGTGTCTTCATCTACCATTTATTGATTGCAGCAAATCTCTTTCAAATATAAAAAAGCAACTTCATTCTATCCATATAAATAATTTTAAGAATTAATAATATATTGAAAATCTGGGTACATTTGATAATTTTGTTTTTTTGGATGTTTTGCCCTGTGAGATGCCGGTCATCGGTTACCCTTATTCGCCCGTTGGTTTTTTTTTTTTTTTTTTTATTGGTTTTTTCGGTGGATGTTTTCCCGGTGTAGGTGGGTTTGTGGGGTGGGTGCGCGTGTTTTTGTGAGTCATGGAATAACTCTAATTTATTTTTTTGTTGTCAAACAGGTTTATTCCGATTAATGTACCGGGTTTTTGTCATTCGACCTTGTGTCTCCGTCGTTTACCCTGTATTTATGTCTATTTTGTACAGATATTTTAAAATTAAACCTTGAACCTTGAACCTTGAATGCTAAGCCAAGAAGAAGCTAAGCAGGAGGTAAATAAATCTTTGCCTCAATTCTTCTCTCGGGAATCTATACTCAAAAACTGAAATAATACAAACTTGAGAGGCTTAGATCGGCTGAATTTGAAAAGAAGCATGGAGCGAGCTTTGATCCATTAGCCGATCCATTAGGTAACTTTGATACAGGTCCCACAAGTTTCAAAATCCGTCCATTATCTCGTAAGAAAGATTAAGTCAAACATATATTTTGGGGTGATATGCCATCAACTGCTTAAATAGCTCCATTGGCAGACTTTGAGCAGGCCACTTCCTAAAGACTTTGGGCGTCCCTGTCTTGTTTTTACTGCTTGACTAGTGAGAAACCTTTCTTTATTTCTGTAAATTTCCTTGGCGTACAGTTGTTTTCCCTTATTGGTTTCTTAGAATGATTATTTATGTCCTGTGTACTTGTATAAGCTCATTAGACGACCAGTTACGTCTTAATCAAACTTAGAATGGACATAGGCAAACTAGAAGGAAATTTCACGCATAGAGCAACTTAAACTTTTGTGTGAAAGATCAAAAGCTAGTAAGATCCTAGTGAAAGAAACAAACACGGTTCCTTATCTGAAACCCCCCCCCCCCCCCCCAATTCAATTTTAGGTTCGTATTGTTTCGAATTTGTTTAAATCTCCACCTCTAGAGCTTTTGATGATATACGGCTTATACGGGATAGTCATCTAGTAATTCTGATAAACTACAAAATTTGAAATTAGCTGGTTATTTTACTTTTGTAAAATTACCAAATTAAAACTTCGATTTCTTAGTTAATTACATTATTTTACGGTGTTGCTTTTTTTTACATAACGACAAAAAGGCTGATTTTCTGAGGCTGGAATCATTAATTTTTGTTTTTCTGATCGGCTGACATCCAAAGGAATCCAAGTGTGGTAATAATCTGTTTTTCTTATTACGCGTATGTTAAGGTCTTGAAGACTAGAAATACACATTATAAAATTAATTAATTCCTTATTATTCATATGCTTCAAGCCCTGAAAAACATCTTGTGTATTTGGCTAAGAGGTTTTAGTCATGAGTTCCCACTTGAGAAATGGCTAAAATTCACGAAAACTACCAGTTGTAAGACTTAATTTTTTACTGAGAATGCTGTTGGTTGTTGATTACAATTCAAAAATTTAAAACGTGAAAATTACTTATATCGACATCAACTAGGCTTATTCTGTGGAGTACAAGTATGGTTTCTGTGTGTTGAGTTTCTTTCAAAATTCTAGTGTATAATAGCCAAATTGTAGTCTAGGAGCTTCTTTTTATCCTGGACAATAGTTCAGTTAGGTGACTGAAACTTTCAGGAATGAATCCAGGGGGCTAAAATGTGCACTGGGAGGGTATTACTAAGCTACTATGTCTACAATTTCCTTTTTCATATAGAATAGAAAGCTGCATACATGGCAGGTCTGTACTGTATTTTATCTTAATTTTAAGTTTGAGTTTTTTTCATTGGCTTTGATTTTTGAAAATTCAGTAATAGTTTAGAATAGTGGCTCTCTGGTCAATATATACCAAATCATATTATTGAGTTTCAAATAAAGTGAATACACTATTTGATGCCTTTTTTATGCTGATTACAAATATAGGCTAATAAGCATTTCTATCAGAAATGAATTTCAGCCCCCCCCCCCGATATAGGCGATACCGAACCAGAACCTGAATTGGCATATATAGGGGGGGGGGGGCTAAAATTAATTTAGGATAGAAATGATTATTATATTCGTAATCAGCATAAAAAAAAGGCATCAAATGGTGTATTCACTTTAGTCCTAACTCAATAATATGATTTGGTATATATTGACCGGCTCTCCAGTAGGAGACATAGCCTATTAGAATAAAAAGGGAGACAGTAAAGTTCTACAAAATCATATTATTGAGTTAGGACTAAAGTGAATACACCATTTGATGCCTTTTTTATGCTGATTACGAATATAATAAGCATTTATATAATGAATTTCAGCCCCCCCCCCCAATATATGCCAATTCCGGGGTCATTTCGTTAGAGCCTATTGCGGGGGGGGGGGGCTGAAATTCAATTCCAAAATAAATTCTTATTATGTTCTTAATAAGCATAAAAAAAGGCATCGAATAGTGTATAAACTTAATTACTAAATCAATAATATGATTTCGTAGAACTTTACCAGAGAGACATTTTTAAATTGTTAATTTTTATGCTATTTTTCATAATTTCTAGGCTATTGCATTTTTGACAATTTGTCCCAAGCCCTACCCCTCTATATAACACTAGACTGTATACAGAACAAATACAAAGTTAAAATGGTAGCCTACTGTTAAATTTGATAAATTTTTCAACCAACTCACTAATGATATTGTTAAGAAATAGACATATTCCTAGGCCTACTTTTAGAATCAGAATTTCATCCTAGCCTAAATCCAAATATAACATTCATTTGCAGCAGAAATGAACTTTACCCCCAATCTCCCCCTAATGTTCAAATATATACTCTGAACTATAAATAGGCCCATACAGTTCTCTGTAAGCCACTTCTTCAAATTAATAGTTTGTCATAGTAATAGAATATTCATTGCATATAGCCTATACAATTCAGGGTATATATTTGCATATTAGGGGGTGGATTTATAGTTTGTTTGGATACAAATCAATATTGTATTTGGATTCAGGATAAAATTGCAATTCTGAAAGTATATCTATTTCCTTAGATAACTCATTAGTGAGTTAATTTATGCTTTTTTTCAACATTATGGTTATTATTTTGATAATACATCCCCCCCCCCCTGATAGACACATACATGACCCCAATAATATGTTTCTTGTTATTTCTATTGATTGATCTATTGTAAAACTTGATACTATGTGTAGACTTGAGATATCCAATTTAGCCTGAATAATTTGGGTGAATGTTAGATAAAAAAAAAATACTATTTTAAATGTTAAAAATGAGAATAGTAATAGCCTAGAAGGAAACATGATTATCTGATTAATGTGAATATACTGTATATTTCAAAGTAAGAATTTCATCATCTTTTGTGTTAGTTTTTGTATAACCTTGGGCTATATAAGACCATTAGTAGGGGGTGAGGGCTGGGGTTTAGTTTGAAAAAAATTGAAACAGACTATAAGAAAAGCATAAGATTAGCAATATTAAAACATCTATTTTTGTTCTTGCATGTGCCCTTAGGAAGAGCTCCTATCCTAAAGCCTTACCAAAAATGCTAAACCTTGTTTTTCAGTAAAATTTCAAGCCCCTGCAAGGTTTTTTTTCCTGAATTTATAAAATAGACTTACAGGTCTTTATAACCTTATGAATTAGTATTAAGCAAAGGTATAAGGCTCAAAGCACTTTTTTTGTGCTGAATTAGAACAGAGGATCTATGTTGCAAGGTTTCATTTTTATAACACAGAGATTGTTAAAGGTCATCAAAGCCCTCTGGAGGGAAAAGAAGTAGAGGTGAGTGCTTCAAAATATCTTCCTAGGATATCAATAAGGTTCTGGATCCATTTCTGGGAGTCTTATTCACCTAACTCACCTACCTTCCAAAGATAGTAAAAAGCCCCTAAACTAGAATTGGGCCATCAAATTTCAGCTTTAGTAGTTTTTACTATCTCCATCCTTTCTCTCGGGTTAATGATGACTTTTGATGATTTGCAATTGCTGTGTGTCTTGTGGTAATAATACAAATAAAATTTTGTGGATGATTTCCTTTCTTTAACAAAATACTATAGGCCTTTTCTGGTGAACCATCTTGTTCATGAACAGTGCTGACCAAAAATCACAATAACAGATTTGTTGACTGACAAAACTTGTTTTTCCTATCTAAAATTGTAAAAACAAAATTAATGATGCCTGATTTAAAAGAATAACAGGCCTAATCAGTGCTTAGGCCACTTATCTCCTTACTTTACCTTAAATTCCAGTATGGAGGCATAGAAGGAATACTCCTTATGGTATACCTCCCAGTCGTGATTTCAAAGTTTGGTTGAGGACTCTATGACATTCCAGTGCTGACTTGAATGACTCCAGGGATTGAAATTGGATAGCTTTATTGCCTAAGCTCTGAAGCAGGACAACAGAAGAATTGTTAGCCTTCTCTGTAGCTGGTAACTTGTTTGGAAATTCTCTGGAAGTTTCCCCTGATTTGCTCATTAGGGTTAATAGGAGTAGGCTAAAAGTTAGACTGGCTTTTAGGTGCTGAAATGCTGTGATGACATTGCCTCTTTCTCTACAATAAGTAGAGTTGGAATTTTTAATGCTATAAGCATTTCATTGTAAGGAAGGCTCTAAGCTTGTAAGACATTTTGATGGCATGCTGCTGGACACTTTTAACAGCTATTTATCTCTCTTGCATTGAGGGGAGGCCAGTGTCATGCCAACCTCAAATGCTCGACATACCTTGTTTTTTTTATGATATTTACCTTTTTTATGAAATTTGGGTTGTGGGTGTCAAATATTCTTTTGATGATCTCAGTACATCTCCTTTCATTTACAACTACTGAGAGAGTATGTTGATGGAACTTCAGCTGAGAGTCAATTCTGACTTCAAGGTCATACTCCTTGTCTGTTGGTATTAGTTTAGAGTGGCCGCTATATCCAGGATTGAGCAGGGAGTAGTGTTGCTTACAGTTATTATCCCAAGGTAGAGTACCTTACATTTTTCAGTATTGTACTCTAGCAGCCACTTTTCTGATCACTGTGCTTGGCTTTCAAGGTGTTCCTGCATGAAGGCTCACTTTGGAAGTATCAGCTGCCCTTGGCAGTTTAGAGTTTATTGCTGGCATTCTGATTTAAGCTTCATTCTCTGATGTTGAACCTTGTCAAATGCCTTAGCCTGGTCTAGAAGAAAAGATGAACTTGGATTGGTTATCTCATTCTTAAGAGCTTTTTACTTTGCCAAGACCCCACCTCCCCCAGTGACAGATAAGTACACACTGTATTATAAAATCTTCTAACTATAGGCTATTTCACTAATGCAAACCATTGTAATATCCAATTTATATACATCTTACCATCAGATATAAGAATCATCAATTGATTGTTACAAATGTTTGCTATTGAATAAATATAGTAGTACTGTTCAATTTATAGTGCAATGTATGGATATATTTATCCATCAGGGGCAGTGGTAAGTTTACAGAGAAGCAGTGCACATTTGGGAATGATAGAAGTAAGTATTTGTGTTTGTTTTGAAGTTTTTGCCAGTTTTTTAAGGGTTACCTTCAAATATAGTAATACCATATATTCCTATATAGTCATAAAATATCATATAGTAATACTATATATAGTGCCATGTACAGTTATATTTAGCCATCAGGGGCAAGAGTGGCTTAAAAACAAGGAGTGCAGTTTTAGGAATGCAATAAGTAAGTATTCATGATTGTTTTAAAGTTTTTATCTGGATATTTTAGGGTTGCCTTCAAATATATATCTGGTCACACCCCAAAATACAAGTTCAAGAGTGGAATTTCTGCTAACTGATGACATTTATTTTGAGGTAATTTGAAATTACATGATAGTATTTCAAATGTAAAAAAAAAAATCCAAATTCTTTGTAACATAAATTCTGAACTATTTTATGTTTCATGATTTTTAGTAGACTGTAAGATAGCCGACTTTTTATAACCAACTAATAGCCTACTATAGTTATAGTAGAAGTAACTCTGACAATCCTATAAATAGAAATATTTTGAAGGTATTGAAGTTATAATTTTTTAGTAAAGTGTTTTTTCAAGAAGGAATTACAAAACTATACGAAAGGAATTAGAGACTAATACAATAGTTTATAGCAAGCCAGAGAAATGGTATAGATATGTGCAGAAAATTTAGCAACTGCTTAATACTAAAGAACAAAAACTCATGACTGCTATTACTTTTGACTGTGACCACTTTGCAACTGCAACTGCTTGTGACTGTGACTACTTGGACTGTAAGTACAACTACTACTTGTGACTGCTTATGATTTTGACTACTTGTGATTGCAACTACTTCTACTACTGCAGTTGTGATTGTTACTGCTACTGCTAAGCAAATCAAAACAGTTCAATTGCATTCAGGTTGTCAAAATGATACATTGATGCAATATCTGAGTAACAGATTAGGATATCAAGTTGAAACTTCCAGGGAAAGTTAAGGGAGATGTGACACAAAGATTACCCATAATACCTGAGTGACTCTGAATATGCTTTATATCTGTCACTATACCTCTAGAAGCAAGTGTTTTCAACTTTTCAGTCTTAGTTCAACTTTCCCCTTAATATTCTTTTAAGTTTCACCTCTATACCCTTTGTCTTAGTAGTACTAGTACCATAGTAGTAGTAGAAGTAGTCACAGTAGTTGTATGCACATATTTTCTTTTGGTCAGTTGGAGACCCCCCTCATCATGCCCTGGAAGTTTCAGCTTGAATGCTATGCAGTTCCTAAGATATTGCTGATATGTCCTTTTGACAATCTGTATGCACAAATTATTTTTTTGATTTTGTCATTTTTTTCAAAATTTTCACCTCGAGAACCATGGTGCATGCAGCTTGGATCCCCTCTTGTTGCCTCAAAATGCTTGCCTTTCATTAGTGTTTTCAGGCAAGGAAACAAAAAAAAGTCTGGGAGGGGGCCACATCTGGGCTGTAGGGTGGCTGCAGAGGTGTTGGAATACCAGCCTTGGTCAGGTACCTGTTCATGAGAAACGGTGGTGTGAGCTGGGGCATTGTGGTGGTGCAACGTCCAGTCAGCTGTAATTTCTTGTCAGGCCCAATTGACCCTTTGTTTGAGTCTCTTGAGCACTTTCACATAAAACTTGACATTGATGGTTTGTCCAGGAGGAACAAATTCATGGTAGATTATGCCTTTGATGTCAAAAAAGACAGTGAGCATCGTTTTCACTTTAGATTTGCTCATTCTTGGCTTTTTGGGCAAGGAGACACTGATGTGTGCCACTCGGAAGATTGCCTCTTTGTCTAGGGATCATACTCAAAGATCCAGGACTTGTCACCTGGATTACGTTATTCAAAATGGGGTCACTTTCACACATGTTCAAACTTTGTTGACACACTTCCACTCACCACAATTTCTGGTCATCAGTGACCACTTTTGGGACCATCATCATGCACACTTTGTGCATGATCAAATGCACTGTCACAATGTCATGAACAACAGGTTTTGGTAAATTTAACATTTGGGCAATTCAACAAATACTTAGCTGACAGTCTGAGTTCAAAACTCAGACATTGTTGGTGTTTGTCAAAGTTGAAGGTCTTCCAGCATGGTCTTCATCAGCGACATCTTTCCGACCCTCCATAAATGCCTGGTGCCACCAAAACACACCACTTCTTGCTAAAGCAACATCTGGGTCTGCCGGCTTGATCATATCAAACGTCTCTGTTGCAGATTTACCGAGTTTTCACATAATTCAATTGCGTATCTCTGCTCTTACAAACGCTGCATTTTCGGCTTGTATCACTCACAGAAACACGTCACGCAAATATGCCTGTCCTGACTCTCCAGGTGCATGGAGACAACTGACCAGCCGCTCAGGAACGCCCTCTACCAAATCCAGTCAACACACACAGGCTCCAAAGTACATGTCGTGGTGGAAGTAAGTCAGTTCTATTACTTTCTGGACAAACCCTGTATTGCCATTTTGATCAATCAATCATTCCCCTCATAGAAAGTTTCACCCTTAAAACTTTTGATTCCTTCAAAAGAAGGTTCAACCATCATCTAAAACTTCATGATGGAACAATGCAAAAGATTAGTGGCAAATCATGTACTTAAATGTACCTGGCACAGTGAATTTAGGAATAAAAGAAAAAATTACCTACTTGAGTTTACTAAGGTTACTTTAAGAAATGTCCATGACAGGTTTACTCAATATTATGTTATCAAGTAGATGCTAAAAAATATAGAAGGCCCCTAAATTGTACTGAAACCAAAAGGGAAAAGGACTGGAACATCTGAGGCAATGCTCTAGTGTTGCCTGTATTAAAAAACCATAAGCATTCAATGTATTTTTTTCCCAAGGCGATTATTTATGGAAGGGGTGGGTGAAGGGGGCTAATTCGATTGGAAATTGGAAAGTCTAGTGCACCTTTTAAGAGCCTAAAGGGATTGAAGGTCAGAAAGCCCCTCCTCTCTTGCCCTCATTTGTACCAACCCCCTCCCATAACTTTCAAAGACCTCCAGTCAAAATCTTGAGATAGCCATTTTGTTCAAATTAGTAGAAAGTTTCAGTAAATCAGTCTCTGTATGTGACATGACCCCCACAGAACTAGGCTAGGACAAGGGTCATAAATAATGCAAATTGGTAATTATTTAGACTTATACTTTTCATAGGCAGCACAATAGAGCTAAGTAAAGAACAATGTTGGTATAATGTATTATTTTAAAAAAATGTCTTTTAGACCCGGCACTTTGTATTGAAGGAGTTGTTGTAGAAACTTCGAAAAGGGATCATTTCATTGGAAATTAGAACGGCTTGTGCCCTTTTTAGCAGCCGAAAGTGATTGGAAGGCAACTAACACCCCTCTCACACCCAACATTTCCCCAGACACGTCCAATAAAAAGCCATTTTTTTCAACATAGTTGAAAGGTCCAGATATTATGTCTTTGAGGATGACACTCCCCCCACAGCCCTCAGGGCAAAGGTTGTAAGTTATGCCCTGGGGGCATATAAATTTTTTATAGAAAGCGTTGTAGTAGAAACTTCAAAAATGGTTCAATATGTTAGAAGCAGGTAAAGTTGTTTAGTTGAAAATTTCAGGGCATATTGAGAAGTATTTTGAACTAAATCAGCTGCCGCTATTTTCATCCAAGATGTCAAGTGGGTGTATTTGCAGTATCTCAGCAAAGGATTAGTGTATTAAGTTTAGACCTTGAGGCATGTTGAGAAGTGCTAAATCAAAAGATGCTATGTGTATCCAGGCGTCAAAGTGCACAACTGCAAAACCTCAAAACAGAAGAATGGGGAACTAAAGGAGGTGAATGGAGAACTGAATAAAAAGTCGTGTGTGCTATACCTCAGGAACGCCTAAGGGTCAGGGCAGGATTTCAAGCTTTGAGGCTTCTAGGCCCAAGCATTTTGGCCACTCCGTTTTCGCAAGGTTTTTGGGGAAATCCCCGAAAATTTGGGGATATTGGAAGTACTGAACAGAACACAACTGATGAGCCAAAAGCAATGATAGAGAAAGGCGATATTGAACTCTCAGTTGCCATTCTTGGGGAATTCCTGTGTGGTTTTAAAATCATTTTATATTGAATAGGCAGCATGGCGGTGTTCATGCTGCAAAAATCATTCAGGGGTAATTTATTGCGCCCTCTGCCATTGTGCCCCCCTAGGCCCGGCCCCTTTGGCAAATCCTGGCCTGCTAAGGGTGTTATGTTGAAACTTTTAGGGTATGTTGAGGAGGATGTTGAATTGAATCTTTAGCACTATTTACATCCAGGTTGTGAAAGTGACCATATTGGAAGAAATCGTAATATTAACCAGTATTTAAGGGTGTGCTGACCCAGATGGTGCTTTAGCAAGAAGTGGTGTGTTTTGGTGGCACCAGTCCTTTCTGGAGGGTCGGAAAGAGGTCGCCAAACGAACAGAAATTACAATAAATAACCGAGTCAAAATCAAAACGAGCAGAAATTAACATAAGTTGGGCTCAAAACCCCTATGCCTTCCCAAGGCCAGAACATAATTTGCACTTTACTGAAAAAAATATAAATGTTTTTACTTTTATAACTTTTAACATTTTGATTACTAAATATCACTATTTGTATATTAAACTGACAATGTACATTCATTTGTGTTTTTTTTTCAGTAAAGTGCAAATTATGTTCTGGCCTTGGGAAGGCATAGGGATTTTGAGACCAACTTATGTTAATTTCTGCTCCTTTTGAGTCTGACTCAGTTATTTATTTAATTTCTGTTCGTTTTGGGTTTCATTTATTTATCGATGCTGATTTGTGGTAGTTTCATGCTTGGTAGATTATTTGAAATTTTTTGTTTAATGGAGTTCTTTACTTTTCTTTGAAAAACTTATTTTGTGGAAAAAGTTTTTTAATTAATTTCTGTTCGTTTTATATTGACATAGTCTTTTCAGGGAAAAAGAAAATAATACTTTAAATCTTTTCATTTTTTTAAGAATTTATAGTTTGGCCTGCTATTTTTATGCTGGAGAACAATTTTCAGCAATTTTTAACAATATACACCGTTTTAAAAATCTGGACACAAATAGTAGTGTTTAATTTAGTTTCATACCTCCTCTAGTTGACCCGAAATGGAAGACTTGATACCATTTGCAAAGAAAACTGTTTACTTTCTTTGATAGGTTGGATACACTTAAGCTATTTTGATTTTGTTACATTTTAAGTACATAAGTAGCCCAAAAAGTTTGAAAATAATACCCTGAATAGTTTTTGTAGCGATTTTGAAATGTCTTACGGCTATGTATAATTAGCGCTGTGAATTTTGGGTGATTTAATTACCTACCAAACCTGATTTTTTAAACATAAAGGCGACTTGTAGGGTGGGCATGGAACGAGGCTCTGTTTCCCTCCATTAAAAATTAGACATCAAAAGGGGTATCAGCCCTTTCTATTTTCAATCGAATGAGCCCTTTTTGAAGTTCCTACGACAATTCCTTCGATACAAAGTGCCCTGGTCTAAACAACAACAACAACAACAAAATAATATATTGTACCCACATTGATCGGTACAATAAAAATGTCAAGCCTTTCAATCAGTTTCGACTAATAAAAAGGACACTATGCATTTCGATTGCAAATTGAATGAGCCTTTTTTGAGTGTCTACGACATCGATTTCTGGATAGATCTTATATACCCCCAGGACACAAATTACAACCCTTACCCTAAGGGCTGTGAGGGTGGTTGTCATCCTCTAAGACCTATTTTCCAGAACTTTCAACTACGTTAAACAAAATGGCTATCTCAAAATTTTGATCGGATGTGTCTGGGAAAATAGTGGATTTTCCAGAACTTTCTGCAACGCTCAACAAAATGGCTATCTGAAAATTTTGATTGAATGTGTTTGGGGGAAGGGTAGAAGTGAGAGGGGGGCTAGTTACCCTCCCTTCACTTTCAACTATTAAAAAGGGTACTAGAACTCTCAATATCCAATTGAATGAGCCCCTTTTGAAGTTTTTACGACAACTCTATCTATAAAAATCTTATAATCCCCCAGGTCATAACTTACAACCTTTGCCCTGTGGACTCTGGGGGGTTTGTCATCCTTAAATACATAATTTCCAGAACTTCCAACTACGTTGAACAAAATGGCTATCTCTAAACTTCGATTGAATGTGTTTGGGGAAATGGTTGGCGTGAGAAGGTGGTTAATTACTCTCCACTCACTTTTGACTATTAAAAAGGGCAATTTCGAATCAAATGAGCCCCTTTTGAAAGTCCACAATAACTTTATATATAAACCTTATATGCCCCCAGGGCATAACTTACAACCCTTGCACTGAGGGCTCTGATGGGGTTATCATCCTAAAAGACCTAATTTCCAGAACTTTCGACTACGTTGAACACAATGGATAACTCAAAATTTTGATTGGATGTGTTTGGGGAAATGGTGGACGTGAGAGGGGTTGCCCTTCAATCACTTTCGACTATTAAAAGGGCACTAGCCCTTTCAATTTTCAGTCGAATGAGCCTTTTTTTCAAGTTTCTACGGCAACGCGTTCTATAAACACCTTATATGCCCCAAGGGCATAAATTACAACCCTTGCCCTGAAGACTGTGGAGGAGTTGTCATCGTCAAAGACCTAATTTCCAGAACTTTCAACTACGTTGAACAAAATGGTCATCTTAAAATTTTGATTGGACGTGTTTGGGGGAAAGGTGGGCGTGAGAGGGGGGTTAGTTGCCCTCAAATCACTTTCGACTATTAAAAAGGGCAATAGCCCTTTCAATTTCCAATTGAGTGAGTCTTTTTTGAAATTTCTACGACAACGCTTTCTATAAAAACCTTTTATGCTCCTAGGGCATAACTTACAACCCTTGCCCTTAGGGCTGTGGGGGAGTGTCTTCCTCAAAAACATAATTTCTATCTGGAAATCAACTACGCTGAACAAAATTGTTATCTAAACATTTTGATTGGATGCGTTTGGGGAAAAGATGGGCGTGAGTGGGGGCCTTTTTCGAATTTCCTACGACAACTCCTTCGATACAAAGTGGTCTAAACAACAACAACAACAAAAAAATAATACAATTTACCCACATTGATCTGTACTATAAAAATGTCAAGTCTTCCAATCAATTTCGACTATTAAAAAGGGCACTAGGCCTTTCGATTTCCAATCGAATGAGCCGTTTTAGAGTTTGTACAACATCAATTTCTATCAACACCTTATATGCCCCCAGGACATAAATTACAACCCTTATCCTAAGGGCTCTCAAATCACTTTTGACTATTAATAGGGCACTAGAGCTTTAAATTTTCAATCGAATGGGCCCTTATTTGCCCCCAGGGCATAAACTTATATGCCCCCAGGGCATAACTTATAACCCTTGCCCTGAAGACTGTGGGGGGAGTGCCCTGCTCAAAGGTATAATTTCCTGAACTTTAAACTGCGCGGAACAAAAAGGCTATCTCGAAATTTTGATTTGATGAGTTTGGGGAAATGGTGGGCGTGGAAGGGGTGTTAGTTGCCTTCCAATCACTTTCGACTGTGGAAAAGTGCTCTAGCCACTTCAATTTCCAATCGAATGAGCCCTTATTGAAGTTTCTAGGACATCGCGGTCTATAAAAACCTTATTTGCCCCCAGGGCATAACTTACAACCCTTGCCCTGAGGGCTGTGAGGGTTGTCATCCTCAAAGACCTAATTTCCAGAACTTTCAAATACGTTAAACAAAATGGCTATCTTAAAATTTTGATTTGATGTGTTTATCTTAAAATCTTATAATCCCCCAGGTCATAACTTAGAACCTTTGCCCTGGGGGCTCTGGGGGGTTTTTCATCATTAAATACATAATTTCCAAAACTTCCAACTACGTTGAACAAAATGGCTATCTCTAAACTTTGATTGAATGTGTTTGGGGAAATGGTGGGCGTGAGAGGGGGGCTAATTACTCTCCACTCACTTTCGACTATTAAAAGGGGCAATTTCGAATCAAATGAGCCCCTTTTGAAAGTCTACAACAACTTTCTATGTAAACTTAATATGCCCCCAGGGCATAACTTACCACCCTTGCACTGAGAGCTCTGATGGTGTTATCATCCTAAAAGACCTAATTTCCAGAATTTTCGACTAAGTTGAACAAAATGGATATCTCCAAATTTTGATTGGATGTGTTTCGGGAAATAGGGGGCGTGAGAGGGGTTGCCCTTCAATCACTTTCGACTATTAAAAGGGCACTAGCCCTTTCAATTTTCAGTCGAATGAGCCTTTTTTTCAAGTTTCTACGGCAACGCGTTCTATAAACACCTTATATGCCCCAAGGGCATAAATTACAACCCTTGACCTGAAGACTGTGGAGGAGTTGTCATCGTCAAAGACCTAATTTCCAGAACTTTCAACTACGTTGAACAAAATGGTCATCTTACAATTTTGATTGGACGTGTTTGGGGGAAAGGTGGGCGTGAGAGGGGGGTTAGTTGCCCTCAAATCACTTTCGACTATTAAAAAGGGCAATAGCCCTTTCAATTTCCAATTGAGTGAGTCTTTTTTGAAGTTTCTACGACAAAGCGTTCTATAAAAACCTTATATGCCCCCAGGGCATAAATTACCACCCATGCCCTGAGGGCTGTGGGGGAGTGTCCTTCTCAAAAATATAATTTCTATCTGGAAAGCAACTACGCTGAACAAAATTGCTATCTTAAAATTTTGATTGGATGCGTTTGGGGAAAAGATGGGCGTGAGTGGGGGCCTTTTTCGAATTTCCTACGACAACTCCTTCGATACAAAGTGGTCTAAACAACAACAACAACAAAAAAATAATACAATTTACCCACATTGATCTGTACCATAAAAATGTCAAGTCTTCCAATCAATTTCGACTATTAAAAAGGGCACTAGGCCTTTCGATTTCCAATCGAATGAGCCGTTTTAGAGTTTGTACAACATCAATTTCTATAAACACCTTATATGCCCCCAGGACATAAATTACAACCCTTATCCTAAGGGCTCTCAAATCACTTTTGACTATTAATAGGGCACTAGAGCTTTAAATTTTCAATCGAATGGGCCCTTATTTGCCCCCAGGGCATAAACTTATATGCCCCCAGGGCATAACTTATAACCCTTTCCCCTTAAGATTGTTGGGGGATTGCCCTGCTCATAGGTATAATTTCCTGAACTTTAAACTGCGCGGAACAAAGAGTCTATCTCAAAAATTTGATGAGTTTGGGGAAATGGTGGGCATGGAAGGGGTGTTAGTTGCCTTCCAATCACTTTCGACTATGGAAAAGGGCACTAGCCATTTGAATTTCCAATCGAATGAGCCCTTTTTGAAGTTTCTAGGACAGCGCGCTCTATAAAACCTTATATGCCCCCAGGGCATAACTTACAACCCTTGCCCTGAGGGCTGTGGGGGGGTTGTCATCCTCAAAGACCTATTTTCCAGAACTTTCAACTACGTTGAACAATATGTCTATCTCAAAATTTTGATTTGATGTGTTTGGGGAAAGGGGGGGGCGAAGTTGCCCTCCAATCACTTTCGACTGTTAAAAAGGGCACTAGCCCTTTTAATTTCCACATGAATGAGACTTTTTTGAAGTTTCTACGACAAATATTTCTCTAGACAACCATAAATGCCCCCGGTATTAAACTTACAACCCGTGTCCTGAGGGCTGTAGGGGAGTATCCTCCTCGAATATATTATTTCTATCTGGAAATCAACTACGCTGAACAAAATGGCTATCTCAAAATTTTTATTGGATGTGTTTCGGGAAATGATGGGCGTGGAAGGGGTGTTAGTAGTAGAATGCTAATAATGAATTTGCTTAGACATATAGGAATTACCATGCTATTTGCTTAGACATATAGGAAATACCATGTTATTCTAACAGACATAGGAAATATCATGTTATTCTACGACGCCCTCGTACCAAACAGGTTTTTCTGATAGTCCTATTCTACAGGTCATTACACTCTTTCAAAGAGGAAGGAGTATAACTTGATTGGTGATTAGGATTTGAATAAAAGGAATAGTTTTCTTTACAATTCATATTAGTAAGAGAATTGAATTCAAAGAGAATAGGTTTTATTTGTAGGGATATTAGTAGAGAAAAAAAAATTAGTGGTTTATTTCCATTATTGGAGAATAATGATTGAACCGAAAGCAACAGCAGCAACGATATACGAGTACCTAATGTAGATGTGGAAATAACCGCTGGCTGTAGACTATGTCTTGAATGGGACACTTTGTATGCTAGATTCATGATATCATTCAGCAAGTTTAAATTGGAAGAGCAGTAATTTATTTCGGCAAAAGTAAAAATTCCCAACATAAATAAAATCCAATTATCGTTAGATGTTCTTTTGAAATATATTTATGAAAGAAAATAATTTACTGAGTATTATTATTGTAATTATTTTCAATAAAAATTTTTCTAATTAAGTGGTATTTTTTTTTCTTTCTGTTGTATAAAATCTTATATTTTTTATAGTAGAAAAGAGAGATTAGTATTATTCTTAAGTTGGTTATGATAGAGATAGGACTAAAAAAAAAAAATTTAAGGTTTAGGTCCATTTCGAGAAATGTGAACACTATTTAATATTTAAAAACATTTGATTATATATGATGATTTTCTAGAGTTTTCTATTAAATTGAAGATATTTTATCGGGGACTTATTTTCGATATAATTAAAACTGATTCTCCATCATTATACTTTTATATGAAGCTTATAAATCGTGGTCCAAATGCATTAACACAATTTATTGATATATTGATCACGACACGACAAAATTACATTTTGGATATGCTTTTAAATATTAGTTTAGAAATTTAGGACTTTTTTTCATTAGAAACATGGTGCTCAAGGATGATTTACTCCTCTCTCTTTCTCAGACATTTATTTTTTGTTTCTAGCTCAGTTTCGTTGTGGTAATAAGAGCGTCAACACTTGACGAAATGTTCCATACATGTCCGTTATGCATGTACTCACTGGGCAGCTGGTCATCATTTGAGAATTGCACAATGATTGAGGAGTATGATGAAAAGTGTAGATTATGCAACCCACGTAAATTGCATAGAGAATATGCTCTGCAAATTAAAGGTTGTAATTCCTGTCTTGAAGAGGTGTGTGACTCTCATCCTAAAGGTCACCTATGCTCCAATTACCATTATGATAAATGTAATCAGTGGGAGAGTAAATATCCCGGTATGATTGGAAAGAATCCTAACCGCGATTTTAGTTTATTGCTACGACATTGGTATCGTCGTGGTTTTAGATTGTTCTGGGAGGAGGAACCGGGTCAACAATTCAAATGTTGGAACAACAAAAAAATATGGTTTCTACGTCATCGTTGTGAAGAGACTGGGTGTTATTATTATAAGCCCACAGATTTTTATTTGGCTGTGAAGGAATGTGATTCGACACTTGTGGACACTGTTTGTAAAATTGCTTCAAATAGGCAAATTGAAACATGTGAATTCTTTAGAATGAATGAGAATAGTATTATTTACTATACGAAGAGATATGACAAGAGTGAAGTCACACTCTTCTGTAGAAAATGTGACCCTGACATTGCACTACATCAGGATCAGTACACTGTGAATTCAGATAATCTACCTGCACTAGTTGTTGTCGACAAATACCTAGTAGTGGATGAAATCTAAAGAGTAGAAAAGTCGTTTTATCATGTATATAAATTTTTTTATTAATAAACAATTTAACATAAATCTTTATAACATTTTATTATCAGGGCACTAAAATCAATATTAAAGACGCTTGTAAGTATATTTTACACTAGAAAGTCGTTCAATTAATGTAATTCAAGATAAATGCCGATTGCTTTTTTTTATGCGTAGCCATGACATCGGTGTATTAAATAGTGTGGTGCATTACAGCAACATGCTATAGTTGCTAAATCATGTACACGTTGTTGTATGTGAAGTGTGGGATCTCCCTTGCTATCAATAACTTCGATGATGTGTCGTATATGGATTTAGCGCGGTAGACCAGGGAGGTAAAAAAATACTATGTACTTCTCAGTGTGAAATACGTTAAGACACGGGACGGGCGTCAGTTTTGACTGTATGCTAGTAAAAATGTTAATGGTATTATTAACACTTGGAATTTTTTCAATGAAGTCCGAAGTTATTCAATAGGACTTGTACTGGGACATGTATGGATCCATACTAAATACATTGATTATTTGGTTTGTGTTCATGGTGCTAGGTCTAGTAGAACACTGCCGCCGGGCGTGATTTCCCAATAGGTTTCAAATTGACTCAGTGATATTAGTGTGATACTCTCAGTCAGAGTATTGGCAAGTGTACACTCTAAACATAAATTCACTTTTCGTATTACGGTCACATCTTGCATGCCCGACAATTTCGAAACAAAAGCCCCATAATTTTTTTAAAATATCGAATCGGTTATTCCAATTTCAAATAATTAAGAGTCAAGATCTTGGGATCGTCTTGTTAACTCATATAGAGTTCTATAGGACTTTTTGTCAAATGATAGAGTGTACAGTGGAATACCATTCACTTTACGCACGGGGCTAAATAGACCGAAAAAATTGAAATCATGGGGAGACTCAGTCCAGGATCCAGCGGCACTGCCACTCTTCACAAAGGCCAATGCCAATTTTGAAGGGATTTCTCCATAGATAAATGATGAATCGCTATAACTACGAGGGCCAGTGGCAATGAGACATTGATTTGCGGTTGTATGGGGGACAAGAACTTTAATGGGGTTACCACTGGTTCATAGATTTTCCACTGACAATGAAACGGAGCTCATAACCTGTTGTTTTTGGACGTGGAGAATTGCTGATGTGATATTGATATTTGCATCGGGTGCTGCAGGAAGTGTTTTTCTCAGCATGAAATTCGATGAGGCCATCTTTAACTTTATGTCAATCTTGACATTGGGGGCTAGCCATTGGGATATATTGAATATCTCATGATTTAATTTTCCAACTAGATGATATTCCTGGGTGACTGCAGTAGTCAACTCACCGTCAGTATCAACACCTGTTCGATATTCATCGCCTAATGATTGTCCTCTCAACTCCTTGTACGCTTTTGGCGTCATCATCATAAACTGTATGTAGCTTGCCTAGTTTGACAAATTATTCCTAGTGCTCACCAATGTACCATGAGTAAATACATTAGTTTGTTCAAATAAATTGTGTAGAATACAGTTATCATAGGAGAGACCCTCACAGGCAGGTGGAGTTGTCGTATTTGACTTTTTCGTCACCAAAACGTTTGAATCAATAAATGTTGATGCAAAATTAATGACACAGTCTTCATTGGAAAATATTTTAATGTGTGTATTTTCAGATCGGGGTTGTTGGAGATTAAATTGTTCATAGTAGCCATACTTGACGAAGACATTAACATTTTTGACATTGAACAGATTCAATGAGGAGCTGATTGATGGATATGATTCCTTGTGGGGGAGATAAGTCATCTTAAGAGAAGAAATCCTTCTTTGATCTAACAATCTTTTTCTTTTTCTTCTTCTGCTGCTTATTGCTTCCTGCCTGGGTAGAGACTGATGAGTGAATGACGCGAACGCATCCTTTTCAACCCCTCCCCATTTTGTCGAGATTTTAATTGTTCGCCAACGGCTCTTGGTGAAAATCTAATATTTTCCTTAACACTCTCCTTGAAATTCTTGCCCGACCCCCAGTCCTGTAGCGTTGAGGCAGCAAAATATGATACAGCAGGTAAAAGATATTTTCTGGCAAGCGGTAGTGCAGAACGAAATAGCCTAGTAAACCAGCTACCAAGACCATAGCCAGACATTGTAGTACACCCCTTGTAGTAGTCCAATCCAGTGCATATTTCTCGTTGATTGAAATTACCAACATAACAATCGATATTTTGAAATTCTCATTGCGTTCTCAGTTAATTCATTTTAGTTGTTCTTGCCGTTGTCGTTGGCAATGTGTCAAAGAAGAAAAGTAATAGAAGTTCGGACTTATTATATTGATGGAAGATCACCTAATTCACTTCTTAGTGTTAACTGACAGAGTTCCAAATATGAAGTGTTTACATGAAAATGCTGAAGATGCTTTATATTATAGTGACGAACAAGTCCATGAGTTGTTTTTTGTTCAAGAACACGAAGGAGGGGGTAATTTGAATTACCGACTCTCGACGTTTCCACAAAGGATGCATAGAGAAATATGCAAGAGTCTGAGGCAAAACCAGGTGGATAATCAGCAAAAAGAACTTGATCCATCCCGTAAACGGTGCCAGCATTTTTCCCATGGATACTATTCTGTTTAAAGCCAAGAACATCTCTCAAGTTGTCATTGAGAATAATTGTTTCAGTGTCAACAGGTGAGCTAATGTAAATCCTATCATGTTCCAATGAATAATTAAAATGGAATGTACCATTCCGACAATATGAGATTTTTCTATTGATTGTACGACACAAATCCCCCATATTATCATATTCAATATATTTCAATCCGACATGTGGATAGTCACTAGATTTAAGTGCTTCAACCCATTCATAGTCGGCATAGCCCACCCATTCATATCCCAATTGAAAGGTATAACTTTTATATCATGCACACAATCGTTTCTAAGGATGTCTTAGGTATTTTTGAGAATACAGTCGACAAAAGCCAGTTCATATCCAACGTCATATATAATGGCAGGTGAGAGTTTCGTACAACCATCACTTTTCATATTCAGGTCATTTTAGAGAAGATAGGAAAAATTGGACCTGAAAGTTACATAAAAATCATGGGGCATTGTCAATATCTTCAACACCGATCCAAGAATCAAAATCAGAGTTGTATCCTAGCCACCGAACAAGTAACTGTTTCTTACCCCCGCGAGTACGTGTCTTTAATATCTTTTCAATTTGATAGATTTCACTAGGATTTTTAACTTTTCGCAATTCATAGTCATAAAAGCCACCGAGAATCTCTTCATGCTTGTTATCATATATGTAATAAGCTATGTGTTTAGTGTCTAGGATTTTTTCCACTTTAAATAGTTCTGTGTACCAAAGGTTGGTCTCCTCTTCAAAAATATTAGTTTTTTTATTAAATCAAACAACATCACCAACATTGAATTAATTTTTCTTCTTCTTGACTTTTGATTCATTGGAATATTGTTTAATAAAGTTGTTAATTTTATTATGATAATAATGATTAACTTCCGTTGGTTTATATTTGGACAATGATCGATTAGGTATATGTTTATAAATAAACATTATTTTATATATATCATGAATAGAATACGGCGTATTTTTCAATGTACAATATCTTGAAAATAAAAGTCGAATAGTTCTTATCAATCTTTCGGCCAATGCAGCCTTTATAGGACTATGACTATGATAGAGCAGTGTACTATATTTTTCTAGTACTTTTGCAACATGAGGATTAACAAATTCACTACCGCGATCCGTTTGAATTTTTTTTATATGAATCCTTTTCGAGAATACTTTCAATGGCTTGAGCAACTTCAACACCTCTCTTTGATCAAACTGGATGATCATATGCATAGCGACTAAAAACACTGATTGCAAGTAGAATGTACTTGTACTGTGTATTGTGACGTCTTTGAAGCTCATCTAGAGTCATTAGATCTGCTTGCATTATATGCACTGTGTAAAAGGCCTTAGTTTTTCGATATTGATTGGAACAAAATCTATGATTTTTATGAAGAGTGTAACTTGGTTCATTTTGTAGATAGCCTTGTACACTTTTAGTGAGAAAACAAGTGACTTTGGAAAGAGTGGTGGGGGAACTTAAACTCCCTGCCTCGCCAATATTTTCATAAGCACCTTTCAGAATTTCAGCTATTTTGAACCTAAACACGTTGTTTAATGTCCGCTACCATTACTTATACGGGCTGCTGGTGGGGACGTTGACTTGATACGTCTCCGCTTTTTTCTAGCTATCAGTGGTGTCCTAGTATTTTACAAAATTTATTTAAAATCTTCTTCTTCTTCAAGTTAATCTTTTAATTGTTATTATGATTATGCGCCGTCATTTAATTTTTTTTAGTATTTTTCAATTTCCGATAAGACTTTTGAGGAGGTTTAATTTATTTAGAAATTTTTATAGATGAGTGTCAAAGTATAATAGTCCTTTACGATTTGTAAACATGTCATAAATAAAATAAAGTAGATTATAACTGTTGCCCTTACATATAATCCTTTCACCATTGCTCTCAGCTTGAATTTTACAATTTTCCATGAGATAGGTTAAGAGTCGTGTTAATTTTTCAAGCTATTAGGTGGGCCTTATAATTACAAATTTAAATACAAATGAATCCAATTCATCCGTCTTTAATTGTGTTCCAGCAGCAGCAGCAGCAGGAGATTCTTTAAGAGATGATTCTTGTATAAGGTCAGCAGCAGTGGGCTCCGATCGATAGTATTAGTCAACTCAGCAAAGTGCATCTTGAAATAAAATACGCTCCTTATCTTCATTAATAGTTTTACTGTCAACGAATTTAATCAGTTTCTCCTCAAGTGCTCGACGGGTGAAAGTGAGAGTTCTATATCAGTCAATTTATAGGGTTTTGCCATTCTCTACAGAAAACTGTTTACAAGTCCTGCAATTATTGGAAGTAATAGTGTGAAAAGGCTACCGCCCGTCTTAAAAAGTCGTTTCTTTTTGAAATCTTTCCTTTCTTTTTAGATTACAAAGCACGTAAAATTGAGCGATGTTGATTTGCCTATTGCTTAACTACTTCTGCATGTTGAACTTAACTCTCGGTCAAATTTAAACAAAGTTCAGATATTAGATTAATGAAATCATGGTCAATACCATGTTTGAGTATTGCTTTCCTAAGTGGAGGTTTTTGAAGTACTTAGAACTGAAAACAAGAGCCTATTTTAATGTAGTTTCTTCAGTGCTATGATAGTGACTAATATTTCCTTTTAGTGATCACAGGGAGATATACTATAATTTTATTGTAGAAAATATCTATGACAGATCCTCGCAGATACTTGCATTTCATCAGGTGTATTTTGATTAAGATCGAATAGGATGTAACCATAGGGTTTATTAGTTGCATGGTTGTATGCCGAGATAATAAATTTGAGGACTACTTCATGGATCTGTTTATTAAGGGCGATTAGTAATATGGAGTCACGAACAATTCTTTAGATTATGTTATAGGTACAGTTCAAAGCAAGTGTTTGCATATATCTGCTCTGATGAAAGAGATTGTTTAGAACCAAAGTAACGGAAATCTTTTCATGATGAGAGGAAGCAGTGAAAAATTGTAGAATTTGCAGAGACCATTGTTCAAAATATTATGTCAGATCTTCAATGATCAGCCAAGAGTTTGGTTCAGTTCAAAACATCAAGTCCCTGTATGAACTGTATCTGTACCGACCCCCCGGCAGCAGCAATTGCTTTTATTTTATCTTATGACTCCTGCCAAATACTATATCAATAGTAAATTTTTTTCAGCTTTTCCGTAAACATTTTATCACAATTTTTTATTATTTTAGTTAAGAGTGTTGTTTTGCCCGACATTGAGGGCCCACACAGAAACTATCTGAATGGTGTTTTAAATTGATACATGTTCCTTTCAACAGTTCACCTGGACAACTAACTGTAGACCCTAATTTTCTAATGAATTAATAATTTTTCCCTACTACTACTACTCTGTTCTTGAATAAGAAGAAGAAGACAAAGACGAAAAAAGAATAATATTTTTTCTTTTATTATATTCACATAAGAATTTAAAAATAAATTGAAAAAAAAATACACTTTTTAAAATTTATTTATAATAAAAAAAAATACACTTTTTAAAATTTATTTATAATAAAAAAAAACAACATTTACATAGGTACACACAGATAGAAAAAACACTTTTATTTTGTTTATTTATAGAGAAAAAAACATTAAATTAGAGAGATGGCACTTGAAAAAAAAAATAATCTGCTCTAAGTCCAAAAAAAAAGATAACTTTAGTGACGGTGCTCCCCCCGCGCTGGCGGCGGCCGGCCAACCCTCCCCCCGGGCCTTGAGGCCCCCCCCCAAAGGCCGCGAGCCCCCCTCCCCCAAAAAAAAGAGTTTTTGGGGAAATATTTACCGGCCGTTATTTAAAACCAGACTTTCCCGATGGGCCATACATTCGGTCTAGTCCGATTTTCACCATAGACCCCAGAGGAGGATAGTCACAATCTATAAGCCAACATTTACATGCTCGGAAATGTCATTCAATGATATTTCCTCTACATTTACAGCATAGTTCTTGTACGTTAATAAACGTATCACTAACTATTAGGCTCTGTGACTTTCATTGCGTGCAATAAAAGTCCAAGAACCGTCCGTATCGCACTATTGACTCACAAAGTACGTGTGTACTCCTTCGCAACGTAGTTTGATGTCTTCGTCGTGGATTTGTTAACTTCAAACATTTAGACCGGCACACATACCATAGGCCAGCAAAATAAGTCCTTGGTAAGATTTTAAAAATAATATTATATTTGGTATCCGAAGGTGCTATATTTAATTGTAAGTTCAACCACTCCCCTTTTGTGGTTCCCACCGGGAACAGATACTGTAACCGTGCATTGACTCATCAATTATATTTGATGTTTTTACTTTCTGCATTATAGAATCCGTATCACTGGATAAGAAATTGAGGTGCCACGTTTCCAGACCCCGTACCGTCCCCACCGTGTTGTAGAATTCCAACATAAGCGTTTTTTGAGATCTCCAAGATAGCACTGCCTGCAGCAATATTTTTATTCAAGACAATGCGTCTTTTTTTCCTATTCAAAAGTACCATGTCTAGGCAAATGATTGTAAAGGAAGTATAATTTGGATCGGCAATAATTTGAGCACATTGTTCTCAATCGGTCATAACGTCAAAAAGATCCTTATTACAAAAGCGCTCACACATCTTGCCGAAAGTTGAATTCAAAATGAGTTTATAAATTTCTTTTTCGGCTTTCGTCTGTGCTGCAGAACGTTTGAGGACAAAAGTGTCAACAAATGTTTTAAAATAGGGTTTTTGACTAAACTCGATTGCTCTTTGAACATTTTTTACGTTTAAAAAATTGTTACAAATCAATTTTAACTATAAATGATTTACAACTATGTTTTTTTTCGGCAGAAGGTCAGCAATTAGTTTTTGTTTTGAAACTGCCCAATGCAATCCGTCCACCTCGACTAAACATCTATTGAGAGGACTCAAAGAGTACTTAGTCACAGGTCTATTGATACACGGAAAAAATAAATCCTTTAATGAATTGTGAATCTAAGCTAGTCTATCTCCATCAATTTCAAAAAACTATACCACCAGCCCATTTTCCACAACACTGTTAATTTTGGGGACATGGGGAGCTTGATGGTCATTGAGCCATATATAATCGCAGCATGGTAGCGCATAATTGTAAATGGCTGAGGGGTAGAGAAAATTCATATTGAGGAAAAAAGACGCTAATCCTGATACTGGATTCGACACCGGATTATCGTGGTCCACGATACGGCCCCCGTGCAAAACAAAACCCCCCCTCAGTGGCATTTCGATGACCCGGTGCGTAGTAATGTCAATAAGTCGACCGCGTTAGCCCCCTCTGTGTTCTAGTCGATGTTATGGCAATCTATGAGGCGAAGAAAAATAATACCCCGACTTACGATTAAACTATTCATAGATTTTTTCCGTATTTTTACACATAATCTCTAACACAGTTAACATGTCCCTCTACAAATACAACTTGCAGTAGTAAAAGCAATTTTTACATCCTCTCTCAGCCCAAACTTTTTTTTAGCAAAACTGTGTTCCTCGGAGATGCAACTACGATCATGAAGACTGTCGGAAAACAATTCACGATCAAGATTGGCTTCCTCGACGACTCTTGACATGGTTACGTGAGGGTCATAAAGCTATATGCCTTTGACCTTCTACCACTAGTATAACTAAGTTGGTAATTTTTGCCTTAGTATGGGAAAAGCGTTGCTACCGCACTCGTTTTTCCGCGCAAGAATTCATTCTATCTGTGATTTGGGGGAAAAACTATAGGTCTCCCCACAGAGACTGTTATTCGGACAATCAATACCGTCTTCAACAAATTTACACATAAATTCCAAAACAAGCAACTTTTCCGATGATTTAGGTATGATTTTTTACGTAAAGCTGTCTATCACCCATGCATTATAATCATCTACTTTTCCATTTCTTTGAAGATGAGCCAATGCAGGTAGCACATGCTTCAGATCATAGTACGAGATATGTATAAGCAACAGTATAAAAAGTTGTTGTTTAATTTTTAAATTACACGAATTGTGAGCCCACCCTCGAAAGTTACTTTTTCCCATTGAATTTGGGTCAATAAGGTAATTATGATTCTGCACCGCGCCTTTTGGGGCGAGGGCACCCCTAAATACCCAGAAAGTTGCTCCCTTTTCCGATACTAGTGGTTCTTTAGCCGATTATGTCTGCTGATAATTGATATTACAGTTCCGTGGTATTGCCTCGCTGATTGTTTAAATTAAAGAAATCAATAGATTGACAAGACGGCCCTCCATGTCCCTAGTAAAAAATAAACTCCTACAAAATAAGGTAATTGTTACTGATGCGACGGGCATGCTCGTAGGAACATGCAACTAGTTTGTGTTTCTTGACTATATTTGGCCTTGATGGGTCCGATACCTCAACCAGTCTTGTTTCACAGTCCAAAGACATTTTATCAGATTTCAAAATGGTAGAGTGAACAAGTTTACACTTTTAAACGTCTTTGCCATCTATCGGCATTTCTAGGATTTATGTCCGGGTAGATCTAAAGTTCCTAGGGGGATTAAAACTATTTGCTCAAAGCTAATCGATTAGAAACACCGGGGATACAAGAAACGTTCTCCTTTGGTCTTGCCTTGAGAGAAGAGTCGACTTATCGCAGTGACGGGAAAAAAATGACCATAAGAATTTACACTTTTGGGAGGTTCTTAATTAATCCATACCCAATTTTTTACATTTTCCTTCATCGGTATCCTCGCTTAATACAAAAACCATTGTTTATCTGTTTTTTTCTCCTACTCTACCAATTAAATGTCGTCCTGTAGCCCAACCACCCCCCCCCCAACCTGTTAAAGTTCGTTTTAGAATATGCTTATTTCTTTAAAGGACACCCGATACTTTACCACTGAAAAAAAAAAATTTACTTTAGGGAAATTTTTCCCACAGTGGCTATCAAGTCATTAAAGATTTTTCATTTATGACTCATTTTTTAATGTCGTAATGGCCGTTGCTTTAATTGCGTACGTGAAGCATTGTAATAAAGTGTAATATGTATGGATCTAAGTCCAACATGTCGCCGACAAATCCGGGTGGCATTTTATTTCGTTACCCCTCCCACCCCTTAAAATAAAGTTTTTTTTAATTCTAATAAGATTCAAATACATTTTGTCAATGTATAAAATGGTAGAATCATTACCTCTCTCTTCAAATACATCCAAAGCTTAAAATAGTGTATTTGATCAGTTGAAAAAATTGTCTTCAAATTTGTTTAGATCTGAGTAGAAAGTCTTGTTGCCTGTCGAAAAATGAAAATAAAAAACTTCGCTGGATGTTCCCTTTTGTAGGAAAACTTTTTGATTCACCGATGCTTTTATTCACGCCCTACCTCCCCAGTTCTGGATCAGAATCTCAATTTTTGCTCGAATTCTGTCGATATAACTATGGAGAACTTTCACAGGGTCATTTAAAATAATGCCAGCGTTTTCCTCGGGGGAGCTAAAATCTACCCTGTATGTTTGCAAATGGCTTAGAGCAGATTCTAACAAATAAAAATCAGGCAATTCCAGGGACATTGCACTATTTTCATGTCCTGACCCTGTTTGTTCAGGACTCAATTCACTAATAGTAAAGTTATCGTTAAAAATTTCCCCGAAAAAATGAGATGCCGTCTTATTACTACCACTATCTTTACTATGAAGTGGAATAGTGTAGAAGGGTGACAGAGAATTTTCAATAGCACAACCATCATCCCTAGTCTTTTCAATCATATTGGGGGGATGTGACAGGAGGTCCCTTAGTATGTATTCCAAATTGTTTGGGGACACTTGGTTGATCTAGCCTTTACTGTCCTGAGGTGGAATTTTGTTATGAGGACCCGGTTCAGATTTACTTGTAACATCACTTAAATGTTCACGCATAAAACTATCTACCCATTTCGAATCCTCAAGCATGTCAATATCGCAGGTTAAGTCTTCTAGGCTGGTCATTATACCCAAAACATCGTTAAGCAACCCTCTCTGCCACTTCAAAGTCTCTAGAACCAGTGTAGGTTCATCCCTGAACTCTGCTGGCGGTGAAGTACTTGCTTCTGTAAATACACCTGCTTCATCACTCAATGGTGTCACTGGTGGTGTAATATCTTCAATCTGTAGAAAAAAAAAGTGTTTATTTTTTATGTAAAATAACCATTTTTTTTATAGTTTATAAACTTTGTCAATTAAATTGTTGGTTAGTCCGTTTTAGAGCCCCCCCCCAACCCTTCCCCGGGAGGACCTTGGGGAACCGGGATCGTCCGTCGTGGGAGGAGGATTGTCAAACGTTCGAGGGGTGAGGTTTGGACGTAACCACCCAGGTCGAATAGAAAAGTCCCCAATTCTTTCTTGAATACACCTAAGTGTTGCAATGAAATGAGTTCGCCCCAAATAATGTTTCTTGACAACACTGTGAAGACATAATTAGAGATTATTAAAAACCTTCTTCCTATGTGTTAATATATATTATCGGAAAGACATATCCTGTCACAAGAAACTCATTTAGAATTTAAATTATAGCTATGGAGCGGATTAAAATTCAAATTTACCGATGGAAGATTCTACAAGAAGAGTATGTTCGCAAATTCTCACAGAAAAACATAATCAACCTTACGAATGTATTTTGAATGTGAAATAGAAAATCGTTTTTTTTTTTTTTCAAATATTTTTTTTTTTTTTAAAATTTAAATTTTTATTATTTCACTATAATACGTCTTGGTTATTAGTTAAAAGGTAAGGTTTTTTTTTTATAGAAATGCGTGATAAGAAATGCGTGATAAGCATTACTTTATAGAACAATAATTTGGTTAATGAAAGAAAATTAAATAATTTAGGAAAAAATTCTCAGTTTTACTCATCAAAAGCAAAGCATCTGAGAAAATTTACATTACTTTGGAAAATGTGGATGGAAACAGTTATTTATATACTTACACATTCTGACTTGATTTCTACATCTGAACTGCTTGGCAAAACATTAATGGAGTCAAGCTCACGATCTTGAGTAGGCTGAGCTGAGTCATTATGAACAACAGTCAATTCTCTCTTAAACTTCCTTCCAGCATGCTTGGAGCTAACACTGGGGCTAGAGGGCACTGTAGCTATAATTTTGGTGATTGTTGACTGGTTCAGGTAGTGTGTAATTCTAACAGCGTATTCGATAATTGATGACCTTGAAGATTACATTAGTGAACATTCGCTCCATCTTGCTTTCTCTTCAGAAGGGGGGTTATTGCACGTATCTACTTCCTTGCAAAAACAAGAGGCAAAAATTATCGTGTAACAAAAATGCATTGTTAGTTTTGAAGATAATTAAGTTGATTTTATTCGTCTAAAGTATTTTAAAATACAAATTGATTTCAAAATAAATTTTTTTCAACTACTATTTTGAGCAACCTAATCTTAATTCGACAAAAAATGGGCTTAACACGAAATTTTACAAAACCTTACTTGAGTCTTTTTTTTTTCTACTTCGAAAAAGTTGCCAGATGCTTATCTTTCTGCTAAAAAGCTGGCAGGGGGAATGGGAACATTTTGGTCCTTGGGTAACAAATATTAAGAATTCACGGATTATTCGGATTTAAACATGCTGCAATATGTCCCTATTTTTTTGCATTAAAAAACTGGTATTCAAATAGAGGGAACTGGAATTTTTTTTTTTTCAATTAAATAAATATTTATATTTTCCTTTATTATCAAAATAAAATACTCATTATCAAAATAAGTTACAAATTTAGATTTTTTAGAATGATTTTCAGCTCTTAAACTAAGGTAAGCAGCATAGATTCTAAATTATTTTGGTTCTTCTTCTAAAGACTAAAAGCACCGTTAGACTACTACGATCTGAAATATCACTGAAATACATTTTCCAACAGTACATGGTAACGAACTATAAGTAAGGAACAAATCAGGTTAATAGTAACCGAAACTCTAAAAAGGAAGCTACTGTAACAATTAATACATTAAAAGAATCAACATTTTATTCTAACCCCAAATTACCGATCGAAAGCTAAGCACTTTTTTCAAAAACATTCAGCTCCTAAACAATAGGCTTCTAAGTGCATAAGTACCCTTAGTTCTAGTGTAAAGAAAGAATTTCTTCCTTAACTTAATGACAAGACAATTTCTTTTTATTATAATAATGAGAAAATTTTACTCACCAGAAAGTGCTTGGAATTATATATTTTGTATGTAAATGATCACAAAAAATGTCAGTAGTGTTAGGTTGAATAAACTATTCAAAACTGTTGAAAAATCTAATTTGAAACCTGAATAAATCCAAAAAATAATTAGCAGCTAAAAAAGACACACTGGTTTTTCCGACACGGAATTAACCTAAAAAAAAAACTTGTATATCATGAAATAGAAATTCAGTTAATTGTGTCAGAAAAAATTGAACCAAAATAGATTATACCCAACCTGTTTGGTACGGGGGCGTCCTAGAATAACATGATATTTCCTATTATGTCTGTTAGAATAACATGGTATTTCCTATATGTCTAAGCAAATAGCATGGTAATTCCTATATGTCTAAGCAAATTCATTATTAGCATTCTACTGTTAGTTACCTTCCATTCACTTTCGACTATTAAAAAGGGCACAGACCATTCCGATTTCCAATTGAATGAGTATATTCCAATTGTTCTTATATGCCCCCAGGGCATATGTTAAACCCCTTGCCCTGCGGGCGGTGGGGGGGGGGGTTGACCTCCTCAAAAACATATTTTCTATCTGGAAATCAACTATACTGAACAAAATGACTATCTCAAAATTTTGATTGGATTGGTTTCGGGAAATGGTGGGCGTGGAAGGTGTGTTAGTTGCCTTCCAATCACTTTCGACTATTAAAAAGGACACAAGCCACTCCAATTTCCAATTGAATGAGCCCTTATCGTAGTTTCTACGACAACTTCTTCGATACGAAGTGCCTTGGTCTGAGACCAAGAAAAAAAAATAATACATTGTGCCAACATCGTTCTTTACTTAGGCAGCGCTATTGCACTGCCTTTGATAAAAGTGACCTAATAAATATATGAATGTGGCCTCATAGATACAGGACCAATGTTAAAGAAAAGAGTATATCTGAATGTTTTTCAGGCGAGAAGGGGAGGTGTTAAAACACAGAACCGCAGTTCTAAGCCATACTTTTTCCATTTCCCATTCAGAAATGTTTCCTTTGGACCAATATATTGTCCTCCCATTTTCCCTCTGTTTTACGGGTATAAGCATAATGGATAACAATCCTCTTGTTTTCTATTCAAAAACCAGACATACCCATTTACAGTTTCTTTTTTTTATGCTTGAAAGTCACTTGGTTTTCGGCCTAAATATGTATAAAATCGAAGATTTATTTGTGTTTTCTGTATTCACAGGACGGTTTCTTGGTGTCTGTGATTACCAAGAAACTTCAAATACTTGTTGAGCATACTCTTGCAAAGGTTTTAAGTAGACAATCCCACCCCCCAAGACCCTCTTAGTTTTTCGAATAAATTTGCGTTGACTAAAATTAAAAACCTCCGGAAATCAAATAATTGGTGGTTGCTTTCGTTCATACTATCCATATTTTCTGGATAGTAATTATCCAACAACGCCCAACAGGAGTTAATAATCTTAATCTAATTTTTCAAATACGTTCAAGTTTGAAGAGACGATCATAATTTTATATGTGGGAAAAATTTCAAGGGGAAATTGTCAGGGTAGAGGGATTTCCGGAGAGGTGGGGTTTTCTGTGGAGGGAACTTTCTGGGGAGAATTGCCCTTAGGGGAGTTTTACAATTTTAAAATGATGATTGGTATTAATAGACGGGAGAATTCTCCGGGATTGAGAATTTTCCTCAAATTTCCTTTCTTTTGAGAAATAAAATCTCAAGTCTGAAAATGAAATCTGAGTTTGACCAATTCACTCCAAGCGTTCATCTTTTAGAAACATTGGACATGGACTTTGAGCAAGCCAAGAATTCAATTATTGGTCATGTTTCTCAGATTGACACACCTCTGAAAAGTCAGCAAAGAGGGGAGCCCGACCTTACTCCTCAGGAAAAACGGGGAATCATCCAAGAATTGTTGGAACAGAAACCAGCGTCTTTTCTCAGCAGATTTAGTTGTTTTCTATCTTTAGAACATTTGAAGTATTTTGAAAAACATGCTGATGACTATGAGGTAAGCTTTCATTACTTCATTTTAACATACTCTACGAAGCCAGAATATTTCACTCTCTTGTCTGTGACAAATGTGCATTAGAGTCAAGATCTTAGCACTGACTTAGAAAAGAATGTTGTGTCTCATTTATTATTATTTATTATATTTTTTCCTGAATTTGGAGGGGTCATTACAATAGTATAGCATTACCAGACACGAGAGTAACAACGAGACTAAGTTGTACTGGTAAGGAACAAAAGCTAAGAATAGATATTTCTCCTTCAGGAATTTGACCTATTTTACAGAGAGATGTTAGAATTCTGTTAGAATATGATTAGCGATTGACAGAAATTATTGACAGATTGAGTCAGTGTTATGGTTTCTTAACCCTTTCATCTATGAAATTTTAAATGTTATCATTTTCAAATACCTGTATGAGTATGATTGACAAAAAAAATCCATTAAGAGTTAAACGAATAAATTTTTTATTTGGGTTGGATGAAATCGATTTTACATTTTTATAGGAAATCTACTTTAAGTGAATTGAACACGGGAATTTTAAATATGTCATATGAATAGGCGCTGAGAGTATAATTTCAATATAGAAACTCGGAACAAACCTTAGAGATCCAGAACAATGCTTAAAAATCAAGTAGTGAGGGGGCTATGGATTTGCCGACGACCACAGTAGGTATACTATTGGAGCTACTAGATAACATAGAACTTTTTTTAACTTTTTTTCACATGTCTTAAATTGACATGAAATATACTTTAAACAAAAAATTCACATTCATATTTTTGAAAATACAAAATGGGAATGATATACATATGTTTCTCGTGATTTTTACTATTGGAAAAATAATGTTTGTAGTAACACCTTTTTTTATTTATGCGGCTGTACTAGTGGTACTCTGTGACTGCTCATCGACACTACATAGTTTTTAGTATATTTTCAATCAGTATTTTTTCGTACACTGGAAGAATAAACACTTGCATCATATTAAATAAAAGATGAAATATTTGGAGGAAGTGTGTGCACATGATAAAGTTATTGTCGCATTGAATGCTGACAATGTGAAATGTCTTGTAATTGGTGACTGACTATCAAAAATTAATAAATTTAGTGTTTTAGTATAGAACAAACTCAACTACTTGGTAAATTCCAAGTCTTTTAATTGGTGACTGATTATCAAAAATTAATAAAAAAAAGTAACAAACCCAGCTAAATGGTAAATTGATGATTGAGTGTCAAAAACAAGTAAAAAAGCACATTTGCATAGAACAAACTCAGATACTTGGTAAATTCAAAGTCTTTTTATTGATGACTTAGTATCAAAAATGAATAAAAAAGCACATTTACATAGAACAAACTCAGCTACATGGTAAATTCCAAGTCTTTTAATTGTTGACTGAGTGTTAAAATTAATAGAAAAAGCACTTTTGCATGGAACAAACTGAACTACTCGGTAAATTCCATGTCTTTCAATTGATGACTGAGTATTAAAAATTAATCAGAAAACACTTTTGCATAGAACCAACTCAGCTAAATGGTAAATTCCAAGTCTTGTAATTGGTGACTGAGTATTAAAAATTAATAAAAAAACACTTTTGCATAGAACAAAATCAGCTACTTGGTAAATTCCAAGTCTTTTAATTGGTGATTCAGTATCAAAAAGTAATAAAACAGCACTTTTGCATAGAACCAACTCAGCTAAATGGTAAATTCCAAGTCTTTTAATTGGTGACTTAGTATCAAAAATTAAAAAAAAAACACTTTTGCATTGAACAAACTCAGCTACTTGTGTAAATTCCAAGTCTTTTAATTGGTGACTGAGTAATACACTTTTGCATAGAACAAACTCAGCTTCTTGGCGAAAACTAAGTCTTTTAATTGGTGACTGAGTATCAAAAATTAATAAAAAAGAACTTTTTTATAGCACAAACACTGCTACTTGGTAACTTTTAAGTCTTAGTTGATGACTAAGTATGAAAAATTAATAAAAAAAAGCACATTTGCATGGAAAAAAAACTGAGATACATGGTAAATTCCAAGTCTTTAAATGATGACTGAGTATAAAAAATTAATAAGAAAACACTTTTGCATAGAACTCAGCTACTCCGTAGAAACCAAGTCTTTTAATTGTTGACTGAGCATCAAAAATTAATAAAAAAAGTAATTTTTTATAGCACCTGGTTAAAAGACTTGGAATTTACCAAGTGGCTGAGTTTGTTCTATGCTAAAGTATTTTCTTATTAATTGTTGATACTCAGTCATCAATTGATTGACTTGAAATTTACCAGTAGCTGAGTTTGTTCAATGCAAAAGTATTTTTTATTAATTTTTGATACTCAGTCACTAATTGAAAGGCTTGGTATTTACCAAGTAGCTGAGGTTAGTTCTATGCAAACATGTTTTGTTTTTAAATTTTGATTCTCAGTCACCAAATAAAAGACTTGTAATTTACCAAATAACTGAGTTTGTTCTATGTGAACGTACTTCTTTATTAATTTTTCATACTCAATTATCAATTAAAAGTCTTGCAATTTACCAAGTAGTTGAATTTGTTCTATAATAAAGTACTCTTATTCATTTTTTTATAGTCAGTCACCAATTAAAAGACTTGGAATTTAACATATAGCTGAGTTTGTTCTATACAAAAGTACTTTTTATTAACCTTTGATACTCAATCACCAACGAAAAGACATGGAATTTTCTAAGTATCTGAGTTTGTCCTATGCAAAAGTGTTTTCTTATTAATTTTTGATACCCAGTCATCAATCGAATGACGTAGAATTTAGAAAGTAGCCGAGTTTGTTCTATACAAAAGTACTTTTTTATTATTAATTTTTGATTCTCAGTCACCAATTAAAAGACTTGAAATTTACCGAGTAGTTTAATTTGTTGTATATCAAAAGTGCTTTTTATATATTAATGATACTCAATCCAATTAAAAGACTTGGAATTTACCAAGTAACTGAGTTTGTTACTTTTTTTTATTAATTTATGACACTCAGGACTTGGAATTTATCAAGTAGCTGAGTATTTCCTATGCAATAGTGTTTTTTTATTAATTTTTGACACGCAATCACAAATTAAATGACTTGGAATTTACCAAGTAGCTGAGTTTATTCTGTACAAAAGTACGTTTTTATTAATTTTTATACTCAGTCACCAACTAAAAGGCTTGGTATTTATAAACTCATTGAACAAACTCAGCTACTGGTAAATTTCAAGTCATTCAGTTGATGACTGAGTATCAACAATTAATAAGATAACACTTTAGCATACAACAAACTCAGCCACTTGGTAAATTTTAAGTCTTTTAATGAGGTGCCTGAAGATAAAAAATTAACGAGAAAACACTTGCACAGAATAAACTCAACTGCTTAATAAATTCCAAGTCTTTTAATTGGTGACTGATTATAGAAAATATTAAAAAGCACTTTGGCTGGTAAATTGAAGTTTTTTAATTAATGACTTAGCATCACAAATTAATAAAATAAAAACACTTTTGCATACAACAAACTCAGATACTTGGTACATTTCAAGTCTTTCAATTTGTGTTTGAGAATCAAAAATTAATAAAAAAAAAAAGTACTTTTGAATTTGAACAAAAACAACTACTTGATAAATTTCAAGTCTTTTAATTGTTGACTGAGTATCGAAAATTAATAAAAATACTTTTGCATAAAACTAACTCAGTTACTTGGTAAATTCCAAGTCATTTGATTGGTGACTGAGTATCAAAATTATAAAAAGGTACTTTTGTATACAACAAACTCAAATACTTGGTAAATTAGAAGTATTTTAATTGGTGACTGAGTATCAAAAACTAATAAAAAAGTACTTTTGTATAGAACAAACTCGGCTACTTGGTAAACTCCAAGACTTTTAATTGGTGACTGAATATCAAATTTTAATATAAAACCTATTGCATTCAACAAACTCAGCTAAATGGTTGTTAAGTTTGTTCTATGCAGAAGTGTTTTCTTATTAATTTTTGATACTCACCCATCAACTAAGAGACTTGAAAAATATTAAGTAGTTATATTTTTTCTATACAAAATTGCTTTTTTATTAATTGTTGATACTCAAAAACCAATTATAAATACATGGAATTTACCAAGTATCTGAGTTTGTTCTATGCCAAAGTATTTTCTTATTAATTTTTTATTCTCAGCCATCGATTTAATGACTTGAAATTTACCAAGTAGCTGAGTTTGTTCTATACAAAAGTACTTTTTTTTATTAATTTTTGATACTCAGTCACAAATTAACAGACTTGGTGTCTACCAAGAAGCTGAGGCTTGTTCCATGCAAAAGTGCTTTTTTAATAGTTTTTAGTACTCAGTCACCAATTAAAAGACTTGGAAATTACCAAGTAGCTTAATCTGTTCTATGTAAAAGTTCTTTATTATTAATTTTTTGTACTCAGTCACCAATTAAAAGACCTGGCATTTACCAAGTAGTTGAATTTGTTCTATACTTAAGTACTGTTTTATTAATTTTCGATAGTCAGTCACCAATTAAATGAGTTGGAATTTACCATGTAGCTCAGTTTTTTCTATACAAAGGTACTTTTTTATTAATTTTTGATGCGCAGTCACCAATTAATAGACTTGAAGTTTACCAAGTATCTGAGTTTGTTCTATGCAAAAGTGCTTTTTTATAAATTTTTAATAGTCAGTCACCAATTAAAAGACTTGGAATTTACCATCTAGCTGAGTTTGTTCAATACAAAAGTGTTTTCTTATTAATTTTTGCTACTCAGTCATCATTTAAAAGACTTAGAATTTACCATGTAGCTGAGTTTGTTCTATTAAAATGTGCTTTTTTGTTAGTTTTTGATACTCAGTCATCAATTAAAAGAATTGAAATTTACCAAGTAGCGGAGTTTTTGCTATACAAAAGTACTTTTTTTTAAATTTATTTTTGATACTCAGTCACCAAAGACTTGGTATTTATCAAGTAGCTGAGTTTGTTTAATGCAAAAGTACTTTATTTTATTAATTTAATACTCAATCACCACTTAAGAGACTTGTAATTTACCATGTAGCTAAGTTTTTTCTATGAATAAGTGTTTTCTTATTAATTTTTGATACTCAGTTATCAATTAAAAGACTTGGAATATACCATGTAGCTGAGGTTGTTCTATGCTAATGTGTTTTTTTTATTAATTTTGATACTTAATCATCGATTAAGAGACTTGAAAATTACCAAATAGTTGAGTTTGTTCGATACAAAAGTACTTTCTTATTAATTTTTGATACTCAATCACCAATTAAAAGACTTGAAATTTACCATGTAGTTGAATTTGTTCTATTCTACAGTACTTTTTTATTAATTTTTTATTGTCAGTCACCAATTAAAAGACTTTGAATTTACCATGTAGCTGAGTTTCTATGAAAATGTGTTTTTTTATTAATTTTTTATACTCAGTAACCAATTAAAAGACTTGAAGTTTACCAAGTAGTTAAATGTGTTCTATACCAAAGTCTTTTATACTAACGCTCTATACTAAAGCTCTTTTTTTTATCAATTTTTGATAGTCAGTCACCAATTACAAGACATTTCTCATTGTCAGTATTCAGTGTGACAATAACTTTATCATGTGCACACAGTTTCTTCAAATATTTCATCTTTTTTTTTAATTATGATGCAAGTGCTTATTTCTCCAATTTACAAAAAAAAATACTGATTGAGAATACACTATAAACTATGTAGTGTCGATGAGCAGCCATAGAGTATCACCGGTACAGCCGCATAAATAAATAAAAGTGTTACTGCAAACATTATTTTTTTAATAGTAAAAATCACAACTAACATATCTATATCATTCTCATTGCGTATTTCTAAAATATTAAATTTGAATTTTTTTGTTTTAGTTTTATTTCATGTCACTGACATGTCATTAACACATGTAAAAAAAAATAATTTATGTGTTAAAAAAATGGAGGGAGCGACCAAAATGTTGGGTGAGGGGTATTGGGGCCCTTGGAGGCTGTGGCATGAATGACTAATGGCTGCCGTATCATTGCTTAAAATATATACGACTTTTTGTAAGAAGAATTTCTGGTAGCTCGAATAGTATACCCGCTATGGTCGTCCTCAAATCTGTAACCCCCTTACTACTTGATTTCTAAGGGTTTTTCTTGATTTTATATTAAAATTCTATTCTCAGCGCCTTTTAATATAATACATTTGAAATTCCCGCGTTAAATTTGCTTAGTGTAGATTTTCTATGAAAATGTAAAATCGATTTCATTCATTCCAAATAAAAAAAAAAAATTCATTTAACTCTCGATGGATTCACCTTGTCAATTATACTCAAAACAGATATTTGAAAATGATGACAATTAAAAATTCATAGATGAAAGGGTTAAGAAACCGTTACACTGACTCAGTCTGTCAATAATTTCTATCAATGGCTAATCCTATTCTGACAGAATTCTTACACCTCTCTGTAAAGTAGGTCAAATTCCTGAAGGAACAATATCTATTCTTAGCCACTGCTCCTTACCAGTATACCATAGTCTCGTTGTTAGTCTCGCGTTTATTAATACTATACTACTCATTATCTAGAATGGCTAGTTGTATATATGTGAGAAAGAGCTCAATTGATCGAAAATTCTAAGTTCCTGTGTCCTTTTCATGGTCGGAACCGATTGAAGGGCAACATGACACCATTCTTGGGGCCGTGTTTGCCCCCAAACGGCACTATGTAAAAAGTTTGAGATAGTCATTTTGATCTAATCAGTCAAGAGACCTAAGAAAAGTACCTCCAGAATTACATGATAAGTGCGGCCCGAGTGAAAGGGGCCCTAAAATATACATACGCTTAATAAAAGAAATGGGCATTTCACACCTTGTTGAGGTTGGAGTTGTATAATTTGCGTGATCAGAGGGCAAGCTGACCCCCGTTTAACTTGTTGTATACTCCCAGGTGCTTGTGAAGCCCCGCGTGTCGTGAGACAAAACTTCAATGATAACCATTGTGGTTGGAATAATCAAAAGATACAAAAATATGGAGATGACTTGATAAGAGATGGTCTAGCCATAAGTACACCAAGATCACTCAAATAGTTTACATGAAACAGAAGCTTTTTAAAGGAATTTTGATAGAAACATCTCGCCTTTTCAGAGAAAGGTGAACCCCAAAGTGACGTCCTTGGCCCCTGCAGGTTTCCTTCTATCCCTAAATTTGTTACTTGATCCCTCTGTACCTACTTTTACCCCTGTTCACTTTAGACCATTTGGTAAATGGTGTGAACAACCCGTCTCTGACCTGCTCTCGCAAATTGCGAATACGCTCTGTCTCCATTCTCATTTTGTGAGCAGTGCATCTGCCCCATCTTTAACCCCCTTCGATAAACAGTGCATACGGTCCTTTGTTGAAAGCCTTTGGTCAACATTGTTTATACGACATTTCTGACCCCTTTGGCCTGCAATGCATAACCTGTCTCTAGCCCCTTCGGTGAACGGCGTGCATGCTCTGTCACAGACCTCATCTCGTAAATAGTGCGAATTATCCCACTATAGCCACCTTTGGCTAGTAATGAATAAGTCTCTGACCCCTGACCTATAATATCAATGAGCTCTCTTGGTCACCAGTGCTGACATTGTATGGAGTCACTTTTTCAAGCTGAATCACTATTTGTCACTTTTGGATAGAAAATATCCCCTGTCACCATCCACTAATTTATGAAACAAAATCTGGCTACAGCAGTGCCACTGTACGTTGACTCACTACCAGTTGTTCTCAAATTGAAATCATTAAAAGAGATTGGCACCTTCTGCCTTCATAGTCATTTTGTATTTTCGGTCTCTTTTTGTTCTATTTTGAATACTTTGCAGTCTAGGAAACTCCCGGCCCATTTTGAACCCTTGTTCTTGATAGACTCTAAAACTAAGATTTAATTTGCTATATTCCATGGCAGATTAACAAACGGAATACTTGTAAAAAATCTTGTGACCCAAAGGTTTTGTTTTTTTCAACTGGCTTGAAAATTTCATTCTGGAGAACCAATTAAATTTTTAGAAGGTGGAGTCATTTGTGTCTGCAGGAACCACATTTTCTTGACAGCCTAGGTTTTTGTTCAGCATTTTGCAATTAGCTATCTTGCCCACTCACAATCCATCCAAAGCAGTTTATAGTTTTGTTTTAAACTTCTTTTGTTCTGCTATTGTTAGCGCTAAATCAATTGGTGAGGTGTGTGGAGCAGTCAGATATATTCTTCATGATTCACGGTAATGTCAGTGGAATAATGTACGGGCAATCTTCCCTTTAGTCTAATGACTTTGGGATTTTAAAATGTACTGTTAATGAGTATCATTTAAGAAATTAATTTAAAAAACTTTTGCCACAAAATAAGTTTTTCAAAGAAAAGAGTTCTATTAACCCAAAAACGAGCAGAAATAAAGTCAAATAATCTTCCAAGCGTAAAACCACCACAAATCACCATCAATAAGAAAATCAAACACAAAACGAACGGAAATTACCATAAATAAACGAATAAAGCTCAAAACGAGCAGAAATTAACATGAGTAGGGCTGACAATCCCCATGCCTTCTCAAGACCAGAAGATAATTTTTCCTTTACTGAAATTAAATTTTTTCACCTTTTTATCTTCAATAAGTCCTAAGTTATTAAGACCTTAAGAAATCCGTATCAGAATTGGTTTATTAAGTCATCTATCCACATTCATTTCATTTATGTCAGTAAAGTTCAAATTATGTTCCAATCTTCAGAAGGCATAGAAGGGTGTCAGCCCTTCTCATCTTAATTTCTGTTCGTTTTGGGTTTCATATATTTTATTGATGACGTTTTGTACTAGTTTTACGCTTGGAAGATTTTTTTACTTTGTTTCTACTAATTTTTGGTTTGATGGAGCTCTTCGCCTTACATGGGCGTACGGAAGGGGGGGGGCAGAGGGGGCAGCTGACCCCCCTAGAACTTCAAGTTTATACTAGACATGGTTGAAAAAACCGTTGAAAAAAGGTAGATGGTTAAAAAACCAGTTGATAAAAGGTAAAAGGTTGAAAAAGCTGGAAATAAACAGCTAGAATGACAGAATAAAAGTCAAACAATAGGCAATTATCCAAAATATCTTGGAAAGATTTAGCTCTAATCCAAGAAGATTAATTAATGCTGAAGCTTATTGATGATTTATGATTTTTGGTGATTACTTATTAATAAAGGTTTCATAGGTATGATAGAACTTGCTGGCAATGTGCCTTGACAACATACATCCTTTTGAAAAACTTATAATAATATAGTACAATTTATAGACACAAATAATATAGTTCAATTTAGTTTATACCAGTTCCTGGTTATCTTAAAAATAACACTTAATACTATTCCCAAAAAGTTGTATCTATGCTCTTTGACAACCTGGATACACTTGCACTCATTTGATTTAGTTAAATTGTAAGAGCAAAAGTAGTAATAGTAGTAGCCCTGAAAGTTTCAACTTAATACCCTCAGTCATTCTTGGGATATTGGTGAGCTGTCTTATTGGCAGCCGGCATAAACAGAGTACTTTTTTATTTAGTTTTAATGCAACATTTGGTTTTAAAGCATAATGGGCAAATTGCATAAATGTGGGGGGTCGAAATATTCGATATTCGTAGAGACATTGTTGCTGGACCGTCCAACCATGCTGAAAAAAAAATAGCTAGCTCAAAATTTTGATTGGATGTGTTTGAAAAATTAATAGACTTTGGAAGAGGACTGCTTGCCCTCCTATCACTTTTTACTCTTAAAATGGGAACTAGAACTGTTAATTTTTAATCAGATTAGCTCCTTTAAAAGTTTTATGTTACTGCTATCTATGATAGCACTGCGCTACCTATAATATTGCTTATATGCCCTTTTGAAAACCTGCATACATATGGTTTTTTGTTTAATGGGAACTCCCCCTAAACGCTCCCTAAAAGATTCATCTTAATGCCCTTAGGGTCATTAGTTACAGCAATCGTAGTAGTATTAGTATTAGTAGTTTACACATAATGTCTTCTGGCTAGTTCAAAATCCACCACAACTTACCCTAAAAGTCCAACTTAATAACGTAAGCCGTTCTTGAGATATTAATGTGTCACCCTTTTGACAATTTACATGCTCATATTTTGTTTTGATTAAGTTCATATTTTGCTTTATTAAGGTGGCGATCTTCGTCGCCACCAGCAAGCTGGATTCATGCCGAGTAGGTCCGCTACTGAACAAATCCATAAAATTAGACAGCTGATAGAGAAAACTCTAGAATATAAAAGGAAGGCATACATTGCCTTCGTCGATTTTCGATCTGCTTTTGACACTGTCGACAGACAGTCACTGTGGCTGATCCTTCAATCTGCTGGTGTACCTAAGGAAAATGTCAATCTGTTCAAACAACAACACAATAAGACCAAAAGCGCTGTTCTGCTAAATGGCGAGTTCTCATCACATTTTCAAATTAGAAATGGTGTTCGGCAATGCTGCGCTGCTGCTTCCGAACTCTTCAACTGTGTCATGGACCATGTTCTCAACAAAACACTTGATTTTGCTGAAAAACACCCGTTTAGCATCGATTTGCTGGAAGAGTTCTGGCAGATGTTGACTTCGCTGACGATGTTGCACTGGTATGCAAAAATCTCACTGACATCAAAACTGCCCTGGAAACGCTAGCATCTGCTGCAGCAAAACTTGGTTTAAATGTAAACTGGACCAAGACCAAAATATTACCTGTGGAAAAGACACCATGTAGCCCCCCTGACAACTATAGAAGCATGTGGCCAAAATGTTGAGATAGTCAAGCAGTTCCCGTACCTTGGTTCAATTGTTTGCTCAAACAGAAATCTAGATGCAGAGATATCAGCAAGGGTGGCAAAGGCGAACGCCGTTTTCGGCCGCTTACTGAGAACAATATTCCACAAACCCCAGATCAGTTGTCTCACGAAAGCTCGTATCTACTCTGCCTCGGTAGCAAGTGTCGTGTTGTACTCGTCAGAGACTTGGCCTTTGACGCAGTCGCAGATCGTGAAGGTAGATGCTGTCCAGACAAAAGACCTCCGCAGAATTGAATACGTTAGGTGGCTCGACAGGGTACAGAACGTGAATATCCTCCGGTCCTTTAAATTACCACCCCTTTCCGAACAGCTTGAGTCCTGCTCGCTGCGTTGGTACGGTCATTTACTTCGCCTACCCACTGAAACACCTGCCCGAGTTATATTTGACTTCGATCCTACTGCAAATGGCTGGAAACGCCCCAGAGGTAAACCACGTATGAGATGGGCGGATATCACCCGCGATCGAATCATGGCGTGGGGCATTGACCCCAGTGAAGCTCCTACCCTGGCACAAAATAGGCCACCATGGAGACGACTAACGGCGCTGACGTCTGGTTCCCTCTACGCTGGCGACGCTGCCGAGCAAGAGCTTTAAGTCAAGTAAGTCAAGTTCAAAATCCGCCTAAATATTCCTTGAAACCTTCACCTTAATACGCTTACCTTGTGTAGTAGCAATAGTTGTAGCCGCATTCACATAGTACCTTTAGTTTTCTTGAACATCCCCCTCAACACACGCTGAAATTTCCACTTAATAACATAAATTGTTCCTGAACATTGCTGATACGTCCTCTTGACAACCTATATGCGCGTACCCATAGCTTTAGTAGCAGTAGTAGTAGTACCAATAATAATAGTAGTAGCCTTAGTAGCAGTAGTATTAGTATGAGTAGAAGCAGTAGCATTACGATGCGAATATTGTCTTTTGCTTAATTCAACATCCCTAACAATAAGCCCTGTAAGTTTCAACTTCAAACACCAAACCGTTCCTAAGATGTTGCTGATGCGCCCTTTTAACAACCTGCATATAGATGGCATGTTGTGGTTTAGTTCACTTTCTCTCCTCAATATTCCCTAAAATTTCAGCTTCATACCCTTAAGCATAGTTGTAATAGTAGTCACAGTAGCAGTATTTGTACTAGAAATGATGCTGCGATGAATTTCAGATACCTGTAAAAATTCATAAAAATAAATTATAAACAGAAAAATTTACTACCAGAATAAAATATTGTTTATTAACCCAAAGGAGCTCCAAAAATGTGTTAATTAGATCCAAAATTTGTTCCTGATTTTTTGGGGGCAATAAATATAGGATGTTTTGTTAAATCAATTCTTAATTTCACTGAAATTTTCTGAACTTTATCGAAAATCACTTACTTATTAAATACTTATTACTAGTTACTTATTATTAATTAGTAATTACTTAATTATTAATTAACCATCTCTTTTAGGTTGTCTTTCACCTAAAAGAAGCACGAAAGGTAAAAGAAACTCCCAAGCAAAATATGACAATAAAAAACAGACGGTACGACGCCTTGAAGCGGCTTCTGCAAGAAGGTGAATATTTTAGTGAAGAGCAAATGAGGAAGCGAAATCCCCTTCTCTATGAATCGCTCGTGGGGCAGTATCTTACAGAAGAAGAAAAAGAGCAAGCGGAAAAAATTGATATGTCTAACTGCAGGTTTGACATTCCTCCTTTTCAATGAAAAGAATCGCAATGTCAATAACTTACACTAGGGTCGCACAGCTGTGTTTTTGCGATAAAATACCTGTTGTTACATTTTTTCCCTCACATTATTTCCATTTTTGCTGCAAGCTCATGCGCCATGACGGCTCATCACTTGTGTCGAAATATTCTGACCGATTTTTCTCCTGATCCTTTGGTCCCCACATAATTTACTTTATATTTTTGCTGCTTTGACGAGTATTCTCCCTCCGCGTGCGTTCTATCTAAGTTGCTTCTGTTTCCAAAAATAACAGCGTAAATAAATAGTGGCTTCTATATGGCAGTACATATGCCTTTTTATAATTGTAAGTCATAAATATTGCCAGATAGTTTGTCATAATTGTTGTATAATATTGGCATAAATTATGTGTTATTGGGGGCCAGTTGTTTGAGTCAGGCGTCCAAGATTCGACAAATATGTTTGTCATCAAATGCTTCATTTTCTAACTAAAGGAAAGGGTTCATGATGGGGAGCCCTTTGAAAATGTGAGTTGAAAACTATGGAAAAATAGGCACTTGTCTTTGTTGACAAGCGCCAATAATTTTGTGTTTAATACTACTAAATAAAATATTTTACTTGAAAAATCTGTAATTCTGAAAATTCTGGAAAAAAGTGTCAACATGGTTGAATAGACCCCATCTGAAAGATATCACAAGTCTAAATGGATCATTTGGTGGTAAAAAACCGGTGTTAGTGACAATAATACAAAATCCAACAAATCTAAAAAATATGAAGCTTAGAGGGGGTGGGGTGGGGGGGTTCTGACCTAGTGAGGAGGGCGTTTTCCTTTGCCTTACAGAAATAAACTCATAGACTCATTTATTTTATAAACAACTATCGTACCCGCGGCCGAAGCCGTGACTAAATGGCGCTGTTTAGTACGTTGCATGGTCACTGGCCGTTTAAATATCTGACAAAAAAAGGCACGAATCAGAATCATTTTAATGAAAACAACTGTCATAGACACATTAAAAAAATGCACTAAAAGGCGCTGTTTTTTACATGAAAACACTTCTCTACATTTTATTAAAAGCACTTGTAAAAAAAGGAACAAAGGAGTTACTAAGTCTGTTTGTGCGGCATGAGACGGGCATAAGTTTGCTTTTGCTTCTGGTATTTGCGTGGACAGGCATTTTAGGTGGTAATATTGTCCTATGTACAGGACTAGACAATAAAAACTGGCCAAAACAAATCATCAGCTGAAAACGGCGATCGCGAAGGCTTGGTATTTCAAGTGACTTGAGAGCGGAGCTGTAATCTACATATTTGTCGCAAAGAATGATCTTTACAGCTCGTTTCTGGATCCCCTCGAAATCATCACTTAAGTAATCTATGTGATGAACTTGTGGGCCCAAGACGGGACACGCATATTCAAGGATGGGTCGAATAAAAGTGAGGTACGCTGTTTTCAGCTGATACACTGGAAAACCTAGGCGGTGCATCGCCACCAGTGTCCGCATAGCATAATGTCCCTTCTTAACCAGCTCTTGTACAGGAATAGAGAACGAACAGTCCACACTAAAGGTGACGCCCAAGATAGTCGCACACGAAGCAGAAGGAACAAAGTCGCGGGGTAGGTAAAATCGCGTTTAAGTGGGTTGAACCTCAAAACCTTTGATTTCGCAGTACACTGTGATTTAAACTGATAAAAAAAATTTGGGTCGAACTGGGCTACAGCTTGCAAATTCTTTACGTGGTATTTAAGAAGCACAGACAAATCATCGACGAATTTAAAACGATCGTCAAAGTCAGAAAGCACATAGTTGATAACAGCCAGGAAAAGAAGAGCTGCTAATATAGTACCTTGTGGGGCGCCACATGTAATTTCCACCCTGTCCGATTCAATATCATTGTGGAAAAAGGTGTACACTTTTTAATACCTGTAACGGAAGAAATCAACTACCAATTGGAGGTTGTACTTACGGGCACCCATTGACTTGAGATTCTGGGCGGAAAGAGGGCACTTAATCAAATTCAATGCCTTTTGGTAGTCTACCAGAAGTAAATTTACAAACGAGCTTCCAAACTCCAACCATTCAACTACTAGGTGATAAAGCCGTACTAAATGAACAGACGTGCTGCATCCCTTCAAGCAACCATACTGGAAAGGGTCAAGTGACGGTGAAATGTCCGTGAGAACTAGTTGGTTTTTATGGCGGGTGTTGGCGGTGATAGGCGCAGGTGGGGGAAGCAACGAACGGTGTTTCTGGGACGAAAGAAGGGACTGCTCAAAATTGCACATCAACTGCAAGCGCCTATCACGCAACGTTGGCAGTCGTAAGGTACTAAGGGCAGCCTTATATGAGTTGTATTTCAGGCCTAGTATGACTTTCACTGCCTGTTTTTGAATGGCCTCCAGATCTTCACTTAGGTGGTCAATATTATGAGCCTGAGGGCCCCACACAGGACACGCATATTCTAGGATAGGGCGCACATATGTGACGTAAACCGTCTTCAGCTGACTTTGTGAGAAACCCAGTCGGCGCAAGGTAATTAGCGATCGTATTGCGCAACTACCTTTTTTCACCAGACCGGCGATGTGAGCGCTAAATGAAGAGTTGACACTGAAAGTAACCCCGAAAATCACTGAGGTTGAGGCGGTTGGGTACCACGGATCCGGGCATGAGAGGTCACGCTTAAGTGGATTAAACGTCATGACTTTTGTTTTATTCACTTTAAGCTGGAGGTCATTAAGGCTACACTGCTCGAGAAAGGATTTACTGATATCACTGCTGAACTGGGGATACATGTCTGACTTTTCAGCAAGATATTTCAGAAGTAGGGAAATATCGTCCACGTATTTGAATCTGTCTTCAAACTTGAGGATAATGTAGTTAATTACCGCTAAAAACAAAAGAGCTACCAGATTAATGCCTTGCGGCGCGCCACACGTCAGTTCAGCCCACTCAGAATTTAAGTCCCTTGGGAAGAGGGCATAGACACACTGGTAGCGGTTACGCAGAAATTCAACAACTAAGAGCAAAATATGCTTCCTAGCGCCCATCTTTTTGGGGTTATTTGCTGCTGTATAATGGCGGATCAAGTCAAATAGAATAAAAGCGCTGAAAAAAATCTGTATGTCCCACTAAAAGTATGACACTCCTTCTCCAATGTTAGTAGGACGGCAATGTCAATAACGTAGTTTTTCGAAACAGTGCCAAAAGTGAAGTCTATTTACATGGGTGTTTGTGTTGGGAAAACTGGCAGTTGATAAAACACCTCTGGTGGGACCTTAAGAATGAGCGTAGTCCCTGTTCTGGTGCTTTTCAAATTATTTTATCCCAAGTTAGGCCCTGTCTAGCTGGGACAAAGGTTGGATTTAAGGTTTTCTTTCAGAAAATTTAAACGTTTGATACGGAATATGACATAAAATGTCATTTTTAGCCCTTCTAGGCAAGGCCGTACCCAGGGGTTAGGGGAAGGGGGTTTAGGGGGGTTTGAACCTCCCCCCTCTGAAACGTTGGTCTGACTCATAAAAACGTAACAAAAATGGATATAAACGATTTTTTTATGCGTCTTTGAGGTTTTTTTTTGCGTAACCCCCCCCCCCCCCCCAAAAAAAAAAGAAAACTGAGTAAACAATCCCACCCCCGAAAAAAAAAATCCTGGTTACGGCTTTGCTTCTAGGAAAAGATTAAATATCCGCTGTGGTGTTTTGGAAGGAGGGGAGGTTACCCTGTAACATGATTATGCGGATATAAAAAATGAGGCTTAAAAGTTATATCGAAAACAGGTTTTCTAGTCACCCATCAATATCTACCCTTTTTGACAAAACAAAAAAGAAAAATACCTCTTTCAATTTAGTTAAGTAGTTTCATTGAATTTTCCCCAAAATAGTATTTGTCATATTGGATTCCGACAAAGGAAAGGAAAAGAAAATGGCTTCCTTGGGCAGTAGTATTAGGAGACAGGTGGGTATCTTACACAGAGAGACATGTCCATCTGCGGGTTTGAGAGAACTCCTTCCGATTAAAGAAAAAATGATAATGTAGATTCCACTCCTTTTGAATCTTGCTCACACATTAAAATTTATTATTATTAGAATATTATGTTTCTATTCTGTAAATAATTATTATAAGTAAAATTATTTTTTATAATTATGTTATAACTATTATAATTATAATGGAATATTTAGCTTGGCGCTTGAAGGAATAGCAATAGAGGAATTTATCTGTATTCTTCTCCCTTGAGGAAAAGCGGTGATAAAAGAAAAACACCGTTAGCACTTTTTCGTTGACTGTGGTTCCTATTTTAGTCATTATAGGGTCTCCATTTACAGGGTTTTCCATTATTTTTAAGGGGACTGTTTTCGGGGGAACATGTTCCTCTTTTCGCTTGTTTTCATTTAAAATCGAAAGAGATCTCGCAAAAGGCTCCTAAAAAGTTGTAAATTTGATTGGCCATTAGGGAAAATTGTTGTTAATGCAAACACCCAATAGTCAATTAGTCAAACAAAATGCATTGACATACTCTAACAAATAACTATGGACCTCGCCAAATTCAAGATAACTAGACGCCTATTGAAGAATGCTTAGGGTCTATTAACTTGTTTCGGAAATGTAGGATTTACGACCATTCGTTTTGAGGTATAATTATTTCTGGCTCTATTCTAACAGAAGATGCTAGAAGTTTCCGAATATTTTTTTGCTTTTATTTGGTCTAAAGCAAATTCAGTTTAGAAAAAAGTAGTTAGATTACTTATGCTTTGATGCCGTTTCGTTGATGTCTTGTGAGAGGAAGTAAATTAGTTTTAATGAATGATTAGAATTTCCAAAGATACCAGATGTGTATTGCATACTAAATCACAGGCCTACTCCAAGAAAAAAAAACTATTTCATCGGTTTCTTTATATTGATATAAAGCCTAAAGGTAAAGGCTCGCCCTTCTCCCCCCGCAAGATTTTTCTGCTGTCCTCATTCCGTTTTTTTACCATTTTTTTTTCAAAAACTTGTCGATTTCGTCAATTATAGACGCCCTTGTCACATTGGCCCCCCCGCCCCTGAGATTTGGCTCTAGATCCATCTTTGCCTGGCTGGATACTTAATACTACTACTACTACTACTAACAACTCACCGCAGCACCAAGCCGCTTGAGGTCAACACAGCTACGCACGCTCCTCTTCCATCCCAATTTATTCAAAGCCTCCCTTTTTACATCCTCAAAGGAAGTTCCCATTTCCGTCAAATCTTTCTTTACGACATTTTCCCACCTGAACCGTGGACGACCTGCTTTCCGTTTAGCCTTAGACGGTTGGCCGAAAAGAAAATCTTCGGAAATCTGTCATCTTTCATCCGCAGAACGTGCCCTAGCCATCTCAACCTTTCTCTCATTATAGCCCTAGAAAACAGGATTGACCCACACTTTTCGTACATCCTACTGTACACCAAAAGCAAAGCAAAATAATACCCACTCCTCGTCCTTACCCAAGTAAAAAACTGTCTTAGAGACAGTAAACATTCCTTTATCAAGGTTTCTTATCCTCACATTCCTTTTTATTAATATTTATTTATTGCCCTCGTATTCCTAATATTCTCATTTCTTTTTCGTAAGAATGGCTTCTATTCACCTAGAATTTAGAGTAAGGCCCTTACCCTACATCGTCCTACAATACAACGCTCATGTTAATTTTTTTTAATAAATTAAAAAAAAATCAATGTAAACTAACTATCATTATTTCAAAGGAAAAACGGGTCAGTACATCTATGTTGTAAAGTTATAATTGTATGCACCCCACCCAGGAATTCTTGAAGACAAGTTTCGTCCGACGATCCATCGCCACATGGAATGGCCTCACAGCAGAAGTAATCCCAGAAAATTCTTCTCTTAAGGCGTTCAGTATAGTAAATACCTCAAAAGTAAAAATGAGGCAATTACCAGGATTAGCTGATATTTTAAGATAGCGGTAAATTTTGCAGAGCAATAAGGACGAAGCATCATCGCTATGTCGATCCTAGCTGGTATCTCGGATTGAAAACGATATTCTGCGAAACTTCTTTCAGAAAATTTATCTAAAAAGTAAATCAGTTATTATATTAGATAGTTAATTTAATTTGCCAGTAGGAGAATCAAACTTTTTAATCTGAAATAGAAAGGGGCTACAGACTCGCCTAAATGAAGTCATTTTTCTTCGCGTGACGTCAAATTGGACTCTCTCAGAGCCTAGCTTTAAGATAATTGGAGCGAAAAAAGGAGATACATCACTGCTATCTATCTAAAAAAAGCGGGTTTTCCTTGTGAATAAAGAGGTTTGTGTTTAGAAGCGGTTTTTCCAAATTTGATCATATCTTTTTGACCTTTTTCATTTCAATGGTGCAGCTTTCATTTCAACCCGCCGCTATTTTCAAGGAGTTTCAAACTCTTGTTCAAAACTCTCGAAAACTTATGTTCATAATTAAATTTTACAAATAAGACAAATCTATATGATAACTGTCGTCTTTGAATGAAAAATTATTCTCACTGCGCATATTTTTTTTCTAAGCACGTTTTTCAATTTTGAAAAACGTCAAAGTAAGTTCAAAAAGATCCCTGGAGGAAATTTTACTAAGACTTAATGATAATCGTAAAATTTCCCGCGGGAATTTCTTAACAATTAGCTATAGTTACATAACTATTTAGCTATTAGAAAAAGCCTGATATCTCTTTTGAAATAAAGTAATGGTTTTAATTTCAAACTTTCTTTGTTCTATTTAGAGACATCATTTCTATTGTCCTAATTTATATCTAACAAATTACTGGACTTCTTACAGCTTTGTTAACATACTAATGCAACACATTGATCGAGATGAAGAATCATCTTTTCGGCGTCGTCAGCAAGAGGCAGAAGAAGCTACTTTTGAAGAGGAAGAAGAAGAGGATGATGAAGCGGAAGTGGAATTAACCGAAGAAAACAAGGAAGAAATAAACGAAGAAGAAAGGGGAATGCTGAGGGATGAATTTGTTTCAACAATGTACAGGAACTTCCTCGAAGGAAGAGATAAAGATTTTGACTATGCGTAAGTATAAATATATGCCATTTAAAAGGCTACTAATTGAAATACCAAACATTATTAGCAGAGACTTGGTATTATAAAGTGAACGGCATTTTGCATTTTCTATACGAAGTGTAAATTCTGCAGCACTTCAGTGCAATAGCAGATGCTGCCTAAGGAATTTACTACATTTAGTTGCCCTGTATGAGAAAATCAAATCCATTATATTCTTGAACAAGGCCGTATCCAGGGGGGTTAGGGGGTTTGAACCCCCCTCCCCCACCGAAATGTTTGTCCGACTCCGAGAAACGTAACAAGAATGAATATAAATAAATTTTTGATGCGTTTTTAAAGTTTTTTTTTTGTAACCCCCCCCCCAAAAAAAAAAAAAAATTTCCCCCTCCCCGGAAAAATTCTAGATGCGACCCTTTTCGTGGGGTTTTCAGTATGAGCTTAAATTATGCTCCAACTAATCTAGATTAATTTTGAGCTATAAGTGTCTTAATTGTCAACCCGTAAAAAAAAAAGCTGGTTCAAAGGAGTGGCGCTGATTCCCGTTTTATGGTCGTTCAGAAAGGAATTGCACTGGGGAGCTGGGGGTAGCCATGTCGTCCTTTCGCACACCCTTCCTGTTTACCTTCCCGATATTTCACCTGGTACTAATTTATACCTGGGTCGACCCTAGCTCAACGTATAGTGTCATGCCAATTACCTCTGCCTATAACCAAATAGTCATTAGAGCTTGAACTCCAGACCTGATGAGCGTGGGATTATAAGTTTAGCGCACTAACCACTCGGCTAAGACAGCTCAATGGATATAACTACCAATTTAAGGTTAACTCATTCAATCACTTTAAGAGAAGTCTAATTGCAGTAAGTACTCCTAATTGTATTTAGAATAGGACACCGGAAAATACACGTTAAAGACAGTTTTTGGGGTGGCAATATTAATATCTATTAATTGCCCTAGAACACACCCTAAGATATAATTCTAATGCACCATGCGTATTTGTAAATGGGTTCTTGAATCGGTAGAATGCATGTGTCAGGCTATATTTCTTATGCTTAGAATCATGAACATCCACTTGGCTTTAGTTGGTGGGGGGAGGGGGTTGAAAAAAATCGTGTGCATCATACCAAAAATAGGAAATCACTTGGAAAATTGTTTACATTTTGAGAATCGGAAATGAGAAAATTTTAAGCTTGCCTTAAAATTGGTAAAGAGGATCAGGCAGCATGGCTCTAATATTTTTGTTTACCATTCATCATTTCGGCAGAGGGACAATATAATCATTTATTACCAATATAATAAATATATTTGTGGAAAATATAATCGTTTCAGTAACCGTTTGTAATAGTGCTTTAGTACGAATAAGATGATTCATTGATTGATGACCTACTTATAAAGAAAATAACGAAATGGTGAAGTAAAAAGGAAAAAACAGTATGAAATGAACTTATAATACAGTACTTCTTCCTTAGATCTAGGTTTTCCCACGCCTAGAGGTGCATAAGGCAGCACCGGTAGACCTCCAATTCAGCCGATCTTGTGCCTGGGGCCAGAGCTCATTCAGTATGGTTTAAAGACGTGTTGCCTCTTTCTCTAAGGGATGATGTTGTGTGCTGCACTGTCTGCTCCTTTCTTGAAGACCTGATAGGGTGCATCCCATAGATCGTGTGATAGATCCCATAGATCCTTCATTTATGCGGATCATATGTCCTCGGTATCTCCATCTCCTTATTCTGATCTGGTTGGTCACCACTGGCTATTCTGAAGCTGTTCTTATCTGGGCATTCGTCACTCTATCAGTTCAATGACGTGTGGCAGTGACAGATGGCAAAGATTCATTGTAGGCAATCGTTTTAGAAGCTGAGAAAAAGTTTCTGTGCGTTCTTTGAAAAGCTTCATGACTTACATGTATATTTAAGTACAGTTAACACTGCCATATTGACACTAGTTTTTCCTGTTTCAGAGCCATAAAGGCTAACTCATTTGCCGAAGGAGGCTGTCAAAAATGTGTTTTGGTCAACAAATAAAGTTTGGATTAAAAAGTCAACTAAAGTTGACTTTGTAGCAAGTTTAAATTTTATCATAAATATATTATTGCATGATTTGACGACTAAAATAGAACGATGGACCCTCTGTCATTCCCTCTCCCCTCAACTGCCTGTGTGATTGGAAAATCAAAGTTGGTCATAGACCACCCCCCGGATACTCCCGGCAACAATAAACAATACAAGTGTAGGTATATTGCATTATTTTTTTTTACTGAAACCAGACATATACTTTAATGCGTATGATTTGGAGAGTCAAAGTGGGCCCATGGCTCTTCCAACATCCCCGTTCATTCTACTTCCAGCTTTTTAGTAGAAAATTGGGTATTTTGCCTCTTATTTAAATAAAAAAGTGCATTTATTTTCATCCTGTATTGCTTGACGCACAAAACCCTTACCTCTTCTAGCACTCCCCTCCCCTACCAACTTTGAGAGAAAAGGTAGGTAGGCTTTTCTTGTATGAAGCGGAATCACGCAAGGATTTCAAATTATATTCAGGTATAAAACCTGGGCCCCTCAACCAAAAAAATTATGTCAGTATACATACTAACAAATCCGTAATTGGGGACTTGGTCAGTGGCGTCAATTCACATAAATTAGGGGGGGGGGGGCAGTGTATTTTTGAAAAACAGAAAAACACATAAATTAGGGGGGGGGGCATTTCTATTATTTTTTCGTTTCTAACTGATAATACCAAGAAAGACAACTTTCAATGAACCACACCTAAAAACGTGTTTTTAGAAATCTGTGGGGATCTTGGAGAGGGATAAAACACACACCCCTCCCTCTCTCCCTCAATTGAAACCCTTGGGATTCGCGGCTTCTTCCGAGTCAAACTGTAAGAAATTTGTGTACGAATTTACATCATTCATACAGTATGTGTAAACATGTCGAATTGCTAAGTTTATGTTTGTTCAATGTTTTAGTGCTCGAACAGTTAGATCGTTCCACAATTGGTGATTTTGCTTTTACTAATAATAGTTATTTTTCGACTCAACGTTTATTATATTCCAAGAAGTTTAATGATCGAAATTGTGTTTAAGACTGTGTTTAACATCGAAATTGTGAAACTGTGTTTAAGATCGAATACCTCATTTTAACCTAGACGTAAAAAACCGTGACTGCCAAAATATGTCTCTTATTTCATCTTTTATATACAGATTTCCATTTCCGTTCTTGCTTTTCCTCTGCATTTTTCCTTCCGCGTTCTTTGTTTTTAATTACTCTACTTGTTTATTTGAACTTGTCTATATTCAAAAGGTTTGGAACAAATTGTCCTATTTTTTTCTTTAAAATATTTAGTTTGAATAACTATGAAGTGAGAAGCTTCATATATATGCAAGAAAAATGTAAAAAAAAGAAATATATGCACCAAAGAAAAACAACTATAATGATGAAAGAAACTATTTGAGAGCTATTGAAAAAAAAGTGAAAAAATGCGATTCAAATGGAGAAGTAATAGAAAAAATTGAATTAAAAAAAATTGATTGTTTTTAATTACTCTACTTGTTTATTTGAACTTGTCTATATTCAAAAGGTTTGGAACAAATTGTCCTATTTTTTTCTTTAAAATATTTAGTTTGAATAACTATGAAGTGAGAAGCTTCATATATATGCAAGAAAAATGTAAAAAAAGAAATATATGCACCAAAGAAAAACAACTATAATGATGAAAGAAACTATTTGAGAGCTATTGAAAAAAAAGTGAAAAAATGCGATTCAAATGGAGAAGTAATAGAAAAATTGATGGAATTGAGAAAAAATGAATTGTTATTTCTGTTTCAAATCTGGTGAAGTTGCCCTGAAACTTAATAGTAAGGGTGTTTTTTGCAGCACTTTTTCTTCCAGATCTGTGGATTACAATTCCGAATACGATAACTTAGAAATTAGAGCACGGGATGAAGAAGAAAAATATTTCGACGAAGATTGAAGTTTGCTTTACCTTTGGCTTTAATTTAATTCATTCTCTTTTTTTGCGTAATTAGAATTAAAATTATTTTGCTACGAATTAAAATTATTTTGTTTAGAATTCAAGTTGTTTCGTAATCGCCAATCAATTGAAATTTTGAAAATATTTGGAACAGTTGTTGGAATATAGTTATGTTCAATTTCAGATTATTAAATGCAAAATATCAAATTGATTTAATAATTATCAAAATCAGATTATTAAATGCAATATATTAATTAAATGTAATTAGACAAATTACTAATGTAAATGTAATTAGAATTTCTATTGTAAGTAGCCTACTAATCACTAATTTACTTATATCATTACTAATATAAATGTAGTTATACTAATTACACCTACTAAATTAAGTGCAATTACTGCACATCAAAGATTAAGTAATGTTTAAAATTTACATGACAAAAAAGTAGATTTAAACACAATTTTCTATGAGGAAAATGTTTCTGTCAAAAGCTTCAAGCATTCTAACTTTGGAGTAAATTAGCCTTAGGGAGTGGAGTAAATTAATTAATGCGGTAATTCAGCAAACGTAAAAAATGATAAAGTGGCCAAAGCTTTCGACAACTATCTCGCATAAAGTTTTATATAATTAACACTACAGGGGCACATATTTAAAAAAACATAGAAATTGAGGGGTTATTCGAACACTTAAGAAATTATTCGAATCTTGATATTTCAGGGGGGCTGGTCTGAAGGGCCGTCTTTCATACGTGCCTAACTCATAAGCTCCGGGGATCATCTTTGCCAAAATCTCAGCCACTTCTCTTTCGTCAGTAATGTTTTAAGTTTTTAGGTTATATTTAAATTTCTTATTTTAGATTATATTTTTATGACTGTTGAATAAATATGACACATATTTCTGGTAACAGATCAGAATAATAAATCAAAACCCTCCTAGTTTTTCAAATTTACACTAGATATGACTGAAAAAGCAGATGGTTGAAAAAGCAGTTGTAAATAGGTAAATGGCTAAAAAAGCATTTATGACTGAAAAAGCAATTGTAAATAGGTAGATGGCTAAAAAAGCAGTTGATAAAAGATAGATGGTTGAAAAAGCTGGAAATAAGTAGCTGGAATGACAGAATAAAAGTCAAACAAGAAGCACTTATCCATTATATCTTAGAAAGATTCAGTTCTAATCGAAGAAGATTGATTAAAGCTGAATCTTATTGATGATTCAGGATTTTTGGTGATTACTTATTAATAAAGAATTCATAGGTATGATAGAACTTGCTGGCAATGCAAGGTTTTGTGAACTGCCAATATGATTTCAGCCCCCCGCCCTTCATCAAAGAATCGGCTGCCTCCCCCCCCCCTAGTGAAGAAGCTACGTACGCCTATGATCAAAAGTAAGCCAAATGGGTTGTCTTTCATGTAGCTATGGAATGAAATAATACATTTTAGTTTTGGATTTGTTATTAATGTACTAAAAAATTTCTCCCTGATTTTGCTGAGTGGTTCGCCCCTACAGAAAAAGAGGCAAATTGAAAAACATTGTCCTATAAATGTCGTCTTTTCAGTCGTGTTTCACCATTATTGGTAACTATACTCATCTCATTGTAACTATACTCATTGGTAACTATACTCATTGGTAACATATTGATAACTATATCATTAACTGTACCAATTGGTAACCATACTCATCATCATATTAAATTTCATCACTATTACTTGCCAAATTTAATGAGTAATTTGCACTGGAGTGAACTCAGCTCCCAAAAGCCCATTGCCTCCAAAGCCCAGGTGGCTGAGCCTGGAGTTACACCACTGACCCCCACCCCACGCCAAGACTCGAGATTAGTGACACAAGAACTTGAACCCCGTCCCGAAGGACATAGGATTGTAAGTCCAGTGTGTCATCCACTCGGGTATTTACGTAATTAATTAAAAAAAAAATTCTGAAAAAGGAGTTTTTCAAAGAAAAGTTTTTCAGAAATTAAATAAACAATCAATGCAAACAAATATACATTAGATACCAATATAAATGAATAAATAAATCTTTAAACAAGTGAAACTTAATTGAATATGCAAATGAAGGAGGTGATATTGAAACTCGTGTTTGCAATGATTTTTGTTCGTTTCAAGCTTGATTTGCATATTCAATTTAAGTTTCACTCGTTTTAAGATTTATTTATTCATTTATATTGATATATAATGTATGTTTGTTTGCATTGATTGTTTATTTAATTTCTGTTCGTTTTGGGTTTGGTTTATACTTCAAAAGCAAAATGATTTTTTTTCGTTTAAGCTTGATTTGTATATTCGATTTAAGCCTTAATCGCTTTAAGATTTATTTATTCATTTATATTATTACTAGTTGTATGTTTTTTTTGCTATAATTTTTTATTTAATTTCTGTTCGTTTTGGGTTTCATTTATTCTTTAATAGTAATTTCTGGTCGTTTTGAGTTTGTATTTTAACAGGTATTTGTATCTGCTGATCTTAAACTTCTTTTTCGGAAAGTTTTTTTTAATTCATTTTTGTTCGTTTTTTATTGCAAAAAGTTTCAAGTTTTGAAAAATTCCTTATTTCAAAATCAAACTGTTTTTTTCAACATCAAATGTTCATCAAAGTATCAAAACTAGTATTTAAGTAACATTATCAAAGTAAAAAAAATGGGTCTTTGTCAACCTCAGAGTTATTATTATCTGATATTTGAACTATTTAGAACAAAATGGCTATCTCAAAATTTTTATTGGATGGGTTTGGGGAAAAAAGCCGTAGGGGAGGGGGTTAATTGCCCTTCAATCTCTTCTGACCCTTTAAAAGTGAACTAGAACGTTCCATTTTCAATCAAATGAGCCATCTCTGAAGTTTATACGAGCATCCCTTCTATAAGAACCATATATACCCCCCAGGGCACAACTTACAACACCTTATCCCCCGGACCCTGGGGGTTGTGTTGACCCCGGAGTTTTAATATCTGATACTTGAACTATTTTTAACAAAATGGTCACCTGAAAATTTTTATTGGATGAATTTGGGGGAAAAGGCCGTTGAGGGGCGAGGGGCTAGTTGCCCTCCAATCTCTTTTGACTCTGAGAAAGTGAACTAAAACTTTTAATTTCAAATCAAATGAGCCGTCTCTGAAGTTTATACGAGCATTCCTTTCATAAGAACCATATACGCCCCAAGGACATAACTTACAACGCCCGCCCCCAGGCCCGGGGGTTGTGTCACCACTGTAGTTTTTGTTATCTGACCTTTGAACTTTAAAAAAAAAATGGTTATCTCAAAATTTGTATCGGGTGGGTTTTGGGGAAAAAGGGCGTGGGGGGGATGGTAGTTGCCCTCCAATCTCTTTTGACTCAAAAAGTAAACTAGAACTTTCAATTTTAAATCAAATGAGCCCTCTCCGAAGTTTGTACTAGCATCCCTTTCATAAGAACCCTACGTGTCCCGATAGGGGGGGGGGATTTGCCCTTCAATCTCTTTTGACTCTTAAAAAGTGAACTAGAACTTTCAATTTTAAATCGAATGAGCCCTCTCCGAAGTTTATACGAGCATCCCTTCCATAAGAACCATACGTGTCCCCAGAACATTACTTACAACGCCTGCCCCCGGGCCATGGGGGGTTGCGTCGACACAGTTTTTCTTATCCAACCTTTGAGCTATTTTTAACAAAATGGCTATAAATTTATATCAGATGGGTTTGGTGAAAAAGGATGGGGGGGGGGGCTAGTTGCCCTCAGATATCTTTTGACTCTTAAAAAGTGAACTAGAACTTACAATTTCCAATCAAATCAGCCCTCTCTGAAGTTTCTGCGAGCATCCCTTTCATAAGAACCATATACGCCCCCAGGACAACACTTACAACGCCTACCCCCAAGGCCCTGGGGGGGTTGTGTCGACAATGGAGTTTTTGTTGTCTAAGTTCTTAACTATTTAAAGAAATGGTATCTCAAAATTTGTAGCGGATGTGTTTGGGGGGAAAAGGCGTGGGGAGAGGGGGCTAATTGCCCTCGGATCTCTTGACTCTGAAAAAGTGAACTAGAACTTTCAATTTCCAATCAAACGAGCCCTCTACGAAGTTTATATGAGCATCCCTTTAATAAGAACCACATTTGCCCTCAGGGCATAACTTACAACGCCTGCCCCCGGGCCCTGGGGGGTTATGTTGACACCTGAGTTTGTGCCATCTGACTTTTCAATCATTTTTAACAAAATAGCTGTCTAAAATTTTTTATCCGATGCAATTGGGGAAAAAGGGGCGGGGGGAGGGGCTCGCTGCCCTCCGATCTCTTTTGACCCTTAAAAACTGAAATAGAACTTTCAATTTCAAATCAAATGAGCACTCTCTGAAGTTTTTACGAGCATCCTCTCTATAAGAACCATATATGCCCCCAGGGCATAACTTGCAACATCTGCCCTCGGGACCCGGGGGGTTGTGTCGACCCTGGGGTTTCCGTTATAGGATCTTTGAACAATTTAAAAAAATGGCTATCTCAAAGTTTTATCGGATGGGTTTGAGGAAAAATGGGCGTGAAGGGGGGGGGGGGGGTTGTTGCCATCCGATCTCTTTTACTTTTAAAAAGTAAACTAGAACTTTCAAATCAAAAGAACCCTCTTTGAATTTTATACGATATCCCTTCCATAAGAACCATATATACCCCCGGGGCAAAACTTACAACGCCTGCCCCCCGGGCCCTGGAGAGTGTGTCGACACCGGAGTTTTTGTTATGTGATCTTAGAACTATATTTAACAAAGTAGCCATCTCAAAATTTTTATCGGATGCATTTGGCAAAAGAGGTCAGAGGGGAGGGGGGTTACCGTCCGATCTCTTTTGACTCTTAAAAAGTGAATTAGAACTTTTAATTTCCAATCAAATCAGCCCTCTCTGAAGTTCATACGAGTATTCCATTCATAAGAACCAAATATGCCCCCAGGGCACAACTTACAACGCCTGCCCCCGGGCCCTGGGGGGTTGTGTTGACACCGGAGTTTTTAGTTGCTCTCCAATCTCTTTTGACTCTCAAAAACTGAACTAGAACTTTCAATTTCCAGTCAAATGAGCCCTCTCTGAAGTTTTTACGAGCATCCTCTCTATAAGAACCATATATGCCCCCAGGGCATAACTTACTACGTCTGCCCTAGGGGTTGTGTCGACCCTGGAATTTCCGTCGCATGATCTTTGAACAATTTAAAAAAATGGCTATCTCAAAGTTTTTATCGGATGGGTTTGAGGTAAAAAGGGCGTGGCGGGGGGGGGGGGGCTAGTTGCCCTCCGATCCCTTTTGACTCTTAAAAGTAAACTAGAACTTTCAAATTCCAATCAAATGAGCCCTCTTTGAATTTTATACGAGCATCCCTTCTATTTTTGAACTATTTTTAACACAATGGGTTTCTCAAAATTTTATCGGATGTATTTGGCAAAAAAGGTCATAGAGGGGAGGGGATTACCGTCCGATCTCTTTTGACTCTTAAAAACTGAACTAGGACTTTTAATTTCCAAGCAAGCAGCCCTCTCTGAAGTTTATACGAGCATTCCATTCATAAGAACCAACTATGCCCCCAAGGCAAAACTTACAACGCCTGCCCCCGGGCCCTGGGAGGTTTTGTCGACACCGGAGTTTTTGTTATATGATCTTTGAATTATTTTTAACAAAATGGCTATCTCAAAATTGTTATCGGATGTATTTAGGGAAAAAGGCCTTGGGGGGGGGATGGGTCGCTAGTTGCCCTCAGATCATTTTGACTCTGAAAAGGGCAGTAGAACTCTCAATTTCCAATCGAATTAGCCCCCTTCGAAGCATATACGACGATCCCTTCCATATGAAGTGCTTCTGGGAAAAAAATGAAAAAAAATAATAAAAAATTGGAGCCGTATGGCCTTTACTATAGGCAACGCTATAGCGTTGCCTTTGATTGTGTTACGTAATTATGTAATTATAAATTATGCAAATAATTTACGTAAACTTATGTTTTGTTAAAGAAAATTCAGCCTAATAGAAACAAAATAAGCTGTCTAAATAAGAAATTACTATATTTTGAAAGGAAATTCATTAACGTTTCCTAGAAAGTCTGCCAGTAGCGCCATTTAGGGGGGGGGGGGGGGGCAGATTTTTTGAAGGAGTCCAATTTTCAACTGTGAAGCTCTTAGTTTATTCTTTGTTTTCCAAACTTTTTTGTTGCTTTTGGTTTATTTCTGAAAAACCAAAACCACGTCATTAGAAAACAGCAAATTGAAGACTCTCTGAAGTTTATACGAGAATTCCATTCATAAGAACCAAATATGCCCCCAAGGCAAAACTTACAACGCCTGGCCCCGGGCCCTGGGAGGTTTTGTCGACACCGGAGTTTTTGTTATATGATCTTTGAATTATTTTTAACAAAATGGCTATCTCAAAATTGTTATCGGATGTATTTAGGGAAAAAGGCCTTGGGGGGGGGAGGGGTCGCTAGTTGCCCTCAGATCATTTTGACTCTGAAAAGGGCAGTAGAACTCTCAATTTCCAATCGAATTAGCCCCCTTCGAAGCATATACGACGATCCCTTCCATATGAAGTGCTTCTGGGAAAAAAATGAAAAAAAAAATAATAAAAAATTGGAGCCGTATGGCCTTTACTATAGGCAACGCTATAGCGTTGCCTTTGATTGTGTTACGTAATTATGTAATTATAAATTATGCAAATAATTTACGTAAACTTATGTTTTGTTAAAGAAAATTCAGCCTAATAGAAACAAAATAAGCTGTCTAAATAAGAAATTACTATATTTTGAAAGGAAATTCAGTAACGTTTCCGAGAAAGTCTGCCAGCAGCGCCATTTAGGGGGGGGGGAGGCAGATTTTTTGAAGGAGTCCAATTTTCAACTGTGAAGCTCTTAGTTTATTCTTTGTTTTCCAAACTTTTTTGTTGCTTTTGGTTTATTCCTGAAAAACCAAAACCACGTCATTAGAAAACAGCAAATTGAAGACACTCAAAGATTTGCAGTGAAGTCACCCATTTGAAGGATATCTCTTCTGGCATGGTATCGTCGGATTTGACCTGTCACATTATACTGTCTCGCATAATTTATGATATGGCGTGCTAAAATCATAATATTATATGATATTATGACAAGATATGGCGCAAGAGCATTCATCGACGTAGGATTGAGGAAGTGAAAAGACATTTCAAAGCTGGTAAGGCAGCACGAAAGCATTGACCGGCATAAAGCATGTACCATTTCCTGGACCAAATTTAGACCTATTCAGACGGAGGCGACCGAATCTGTTACCTCTTGCCTCTCCAAAGAACGGGAAAAGGAAATATTAGAGAACCGACGGTATGTAAAGGCTCTGCTAAAAACTACAGCCTTACTTGGATGGCAAGGTTTTGCGTTCCGTGGCCATGATGAAGGAGAGTCCAGTGCCAATCGAGGGACTTTTGTTGAGACGGTAGGTCTTTTAACGGAAATCAACCCGGACCCGATGGACAAGTCTCACAAGGCCTCTGGCCATTACTTGTCACACGAGTACTGTTCGTGGTATTTAGCCACCAGTGTTATACCGGTAGGCCACAACGCCACTGGCGTGGTAATATACGGGTGTTACCCCTTATTGGAGGGGAAAGCCCCGGCCCCAAAATACAATGTGATACCGCGTCTACCACACCGGTTCTGCAAATATCGGGTTTGGTACTACCCTATTTACAGTATACCCTGTCCCAGGGTATGATAACGCGATCGAGAGGTCAAATGGCCACTTTCTAAAGCCAAATGTACCCGCCTTGGGTTACGGCTAGAAAATCTCTAACTCTCTCGTTGGAGGTAACAAACCCCCTTGTCAATATAATAATGACGGTATCTCGTATTCCTAACCTGCCTGGGTTACGGAAACTAGTACACAGTTTGTAGAAAATACCTTACTTGTATTCTTCCAAAAGGGTCACAATAATCACACAAAAATATATCTCCCCGAACGGGGTCTAAACGCAGACTAAAAAAATAATAATAATAGGTACAGCAACTGTTCATAGGGGTGGACCTTCACTTGGCCCAGCCAATCATCTCAATCCCCATTCAAACCCAATTCTACCGTCCCAGCCTATTATTCAATACCCAAACCAGGAAGTACAAAAATAAAACTTACTTCAAAGCTTACTTATTGCAAAACTACTATCGCTTAGCAACGAGACTTTTAAATTGTCATTGAAAATTATATATAGGCAAATCTACGCTAATGTAATTAGAACGAAGACAGGTCATTTATCTGAAAAGAAAAGAAACAGGGGTGGAACCCCAACAAGTACCAAAACGAATACATTTAGGTCATAGGAAATAATATTTAAGGCTCTATCGCAAAAGAAGTCAGATAAGCAAAATATTTTGCCGTTCTTGCTGACGAAACAAAAGACCTCTAAAATAAGGAACAACTTGCGATCTTAGTGTGCTATGTTCATGATATGAAAATCAAAGAAAGAGCCATATGTTGCTACCACATGCACAAGACTGATGTTGAGAGTCTGGCCAACTTTATTTGGAACAAAATAGAGGGTATTAGCCTTGACTGGTCAAAATGTGTTGGACAGTGCTATGACGGGGCGAGTGTAATGATAGACGTTTTTCAGGAGTACAGGCTCGTCTCCGGGAAAAAGCACCGCAAGTGATGTACACTCACTGTCATTCCCATAGACTCAACCTTATTATTGACGATTGTATGCAGAAAAAACGAAGAATTTCGTTAGTATTTTCAGTTTAGCAAACAGTTATTGGTTTTGTTTCTAACAGCAAGACTCGATACCAGTTGTTCCTCGAGGCCCAAAAAACTGCCAACGTGTCCATGCTAACGCTTGAAAGGACAGTTGTGACACGTTGGTCTTACTGGTATAGATCAATGACTAAAATTCTAGTAAGTTATGACTGCATACTCGCAGTTCTGTCAGTTGCTCAAGAATCTTCTTACAGGGAGGAAGCGGCAGAAGCTACATGTTTTAAGAATCAACTAGAGTCGTTTCCCTTCATAATCAGTTTGCATGTCATTAACCAAGTTCTTGCAATGATCAATCCTCTTTCTGGACAACTGCAGGCCCCAGATCTGATCATTTGAGACGCCCGCGCTTTAATCACCACAACAAAAAACCAACTAAAGACAATGCGTGATGTCGAGTATTTTCGAGTCCTATGCGGCAAGTCTAAGGAGATTACTATTAATGTCAGAGCTGATCCGTCGGAAACAAGCGCTCTTGCTTCAACCATACCAGCAAAATCAAAATGAGTTCTAAGATATCAGTAAGACTCAGGGACTATTTGATGACATCAACACTTGGAAAGCACAGCACTGAATCTGAGGGCACAAGAACAGAAGAGAAAATGCGAAGAGAGTTCTGCGAGAATTTTGGGCAGACTGGTAAATGAGTTTGAAGAGCGTTTTACTGTCCATCTGCCAGTACTAGAAGCCACACGATGTTTTAACCCCACCGAAGACTTTATGAACACATATTTACTTCTCGAGATCACGACATACTTTGATAGGGCTGGCATCGATGTTATAGAGCTGAAGAGTCAAGCTTTGATATCTCGTGCATATGTGTCGCAGCTTCGACAAAACTGGCAAATGCTTTAGATCTTTTCGAAAGCCTAGCAGGATTGAAAGAAGCTTTTTCTGAGGTTCTTAAAGTCGTGAGGGTAGTCCTCACACTCCCGCTCACAACATGCTCAAATGAACGATTTTTCTCTCTGTTGACGTTTGTGAAGAATTACCTTCGAACAACAATTGGCAACGAGCGACTTTCGCATTTGCTTCTTGTGTTCTCTGAAAGGGCTGCAGTGAAGGAGCTCCATCTTGAAAAGCTTGTGGAAGACTTCGCAAAAATGAAGCCAAGGAGATATCCATTGCTTAAGTAACTGCACCTAACTTTCAGTTTTTGATTTGTGTGGTAAATGTTCCATCTTGTAACGATTTTTTGGTCCCTAGCCAGGTTGCAAAAGGCAAAATCTAAATAAATTACGTTGCTTTAATGTGTGTTCAAAGACTAATTTGAAGAGTAGTCTGTCAAACAGAGTAATTACACTTTGAGTCTGGATGGGGGCCCAAAATTGATCTTTGCCCCCCCTTCTTTATTTCTTCTGAAATGGCGCCACTGTCCACTCCACTTCAAAATTTCTGAATAATTCGACTATAATGATTGAGACGATGATTATGATGGCTATATAGATTTTCAAGTTCGCCTAGCATGAAAAGACCTGTTTAAAACTGCACTGTCCTACCAGGTTCGGAACTCCGACCGGTTGCCATTACCTCAGGAAAAGCTTTTACATCTAGACTAGTTTCGCCTTTTATTGTGATCAAACAGAAATTTTCTCCTAATACTTATTTCTGATTTTGCCTCAGATAGTGATTCCTTACTTAACAGGTTCTGTGCATATTTCACTTGGTTAAAGAAACACTAGAATAAAATTACCGGCAAGATTTGGAATTCTTAAGGGATGCCAAACCACTCGCAAATCTTTTATTTCTAGAGGTGTTTACTTACTTTTTATAAAGTAGTTTAATTTATTCAACTAATAATTTACTCTAAATCAATATTTTACTCCTCTCAAAAGCTCACTTGTAATTCATATTTGGAATATACACAAAGGGAAAAGTAGCTGTTTTAAAAAGTTATGTTTTATTCATTTCTTATTGCCCAAAAAGTAAAATATTTTCATTTATATTGAAATGCTTACAAATTAAAATAGTTTTTTCGTTTAAGTCTACGCATTTTCATACGAGTCTTTTATATTAAAGTTTATTAAAGCTTCCTTTTTCAAAAAATACTTCTTTTTTCACGTAGTTTCTCATTACTTTAGATTTTACAGATGGCCGCATCTTGAATCTAACAGTTCGTGGTAACGAATCAAACAGTTCGTGGTAACGAACTTTAAGTTAGGATCGACCCGTCTCAATTGTAACCGAAACTCTAGAAATCGGGTTTTTGATACCAACATATACATCTATGGAATTAGATTTCAATGCTGATTTCAAATATATAACTTTCATCAAGTTTGGTGCTACCCATCAAAAGTTACGCGCCTGAGAAAATTTGGCTGATTCTCAAAAAAAGGGGGAAAGACCCCCTAAAAGTTATAGAACCTTAATGAAAATCCCACCATCATATTCAGCGTATCAGAGAACCCTACTGAAGAGGTTTCAAGCTCCTATCTACAAAAATGTGGAATTTTACCTTTTTTGCCAGAAGAAAGATAACGGATGCGTGTTTATTTGTTTGTTTGTTTGTTTGTTTTTTTTTTCCCTGGGGTGATCGTATCGACCCAGTGGTCCTAGAATATCGTGGGAGGGCTCATTGGAACGTAAATTAAAAGTTATAGTGGCCTTTTCAAGTGACCGAAAATAATTGAGGGCAACTAGGCCCCCTCCCACGCTTATTTTTTGCCCAAAGTCACCCGATCAAAATTTTGAGATAGCCATTTGGTTCAGCATGGTTGAAAATATGATAAATATGTCTTTTAGGATGACTTAATCCCCCGAAGTTCCCAGAGGGAGGGCTAAAAGTTATGAACTTTACCCAATGTTAACATATAGAATTGGTTATTGGGAAGTATACAGAAGTTTTCAGGAGGATTTTTTCTGGTCGTGGGAGGGAAGGGTGGGTCGGGGGTTATGGTGGAGGATCTGTTCATGAAGGCAGGTTTCATGGGGGCAGGGAAAGTGCCAGGCAGGGGGCGCCGGCCTTGCCAGCATTATTTCTTGGTGATTGGGAAGTATACAACCATTTTCCGGAAGGATTTTTTCTGGTGGGGGGGGGCTAGAGGAGTGGGTTACTCTGGAGAATATGTCCGTGGAGGATGTTTCTTTGGGGTAAGGGACGTTTCTATGAAGGGGGCGCCGGATTTCCAAGCATTATTTAAAAAGCGATCAGAAATTAAATAAAAAAACAAGTTTTTTCAACTGAAATGTAAGAAGGAATATTAGAACTTAAAACGAACAGAAATTATAAAATATGTGAGAGGGTTTTCCCCCAAGTCAATAACTCGCTCTTTACGCTAAAGTTTTTTTTTAGTGCTTTCAAAAGAGCGATCTATTCTAATTAAACGGGCTTTGTGATTCCGGGGTTTCTGAATCAAATTTTTTTTTAAATTTTAAAGTAAAGAGCGTGGTATTGACTAAGGGAGAACCCCCTCATATACGTAATAACTTATACGTAATAAAAAAAAAACAATAAAAAAACAAGCGATACGGCTCAATAGTAATCGAAACTTTTAAAAACGGAATTTTGATGTCAATAAATGTATCAAAAGAATGTGTTTATAATGCTGATTCTAAATATATAAATTTTATTAAATTTAGTAGGCTATTACTCATCAAAGGCTACGAGCCTGAGAAAATTTACTCGAATTTTTAAAGAGGGGCCCCTACAAGTGAAAGAATTTTAATGAAAATCACACCGTCAGATTCAGAGTATCAGAAAACCCTATTACATAGGTTTCAAGCTCATATCTGCAAAAATCTGCAACTTTTTATTTTTTTCCAGAAGAAAAATATACTAATATATAAGTTAGTTACTTAATTTAATTTGTAAAGACATCCATTTATCAAAAGAAAAGTAAAATTTTTATGCAAATAAAAGCTGCATTAACTAAAAAACGATCAGAAATTAAATAAAAAAAACAAGTTTTTTAAACTGAAAGTAAGGAGCGACATTAAAACTTAAAACGAACAGAAATTATTCCGTACATGAAAGGGGCTGTCCCCTCCTCAACGCCTCGCTCTTTACACTAAAGTTTGACTCTGTCTCACAACTTTATTTTTTAAAACAATAAAAAACTTTAGCGTAAAGAGCTAGACGTCGAGTAGGGGAAAGCCCCTTTAATATACGAAATAATATCTCTTCGTTTTAAGTTTTAATGTCGCTCCTTACTTTCAGTTTAAAAAACTTGTTTTTTTTATTTAATTTTCAGGAAAAGATGGCGTTCCTCCTCTAGCTGGGGTTGTACTTATTTAAATAAAGATGTCCAAAATTTTAAGTGAGTAGGACATACTTAGTAAAAGCTATTAAGTAAGTAGGAATTTTAGTTTTGTTTGTTTTAAGATCTGGTTTGATTCGATTTAGATTAAGTTGCAATTTTTTTGGGGTTGGTCAGTGTGACCTCACAGTATGGACTTGCTGTACAGTTGCTACCCCCCGTAGCATTATTATTATCTATGTATATTTTCTTTTCTTTCTTTCCTTCTTATTATAGTCAATTTAAATGACGTAATATGTATGTGTTTTTACGGGATTTACTCCACGTCAACCGTTTGGTTTTAGGTGAATCATATTGATTTTTGTATGTAAACTGTTAAAGTTAAATATGTATATATATATATATATATATATATATATATATATATATATATATATATATATATATATATATATATATATATATATATATATATATATATATATATATATATATATATATATATATATATATATATATATATATATATATATATATATATATATATATATGTATATATATATATATATATATATATATATATATATATATATATATATATATATATATATATATATATATATATATATATATATATATATATATATATATATATATATATATATATATACATAACAAGTAAGATAAGTAAATACTAAAAAAGCAAACCATGCTGAAACCTAAGTCAAGCAAGTATTTTCGCAAGATTGTAGTAGCACTGATTTAAATCTAAATACACTAAGCGCATAATGTTTGTTTCACTTAACTAGTGTTTACTCTCACTTACCAGCTTCACTTACTTAGGTAGTATTATCAGTAAAAATAGTGGTTGCAGTGAAGATGTTGAAAGTAGTATAGCCAAGGCTCAAAGTGTTTTTTACAATTGAAAAAAGTTTAGAAGAATAGGGAGATAAGTCCGCGAACCAAGATTAGAATATTGGATATTTTATTATTGATTAATAAAGAACTTGAACTTGGAAGCTACGGTGATGACTGTAGTTAAGTATGGTTCTGAAATGTGAGCGCTTAGGTAGATACAGCAGGATTTTGTAGAAATTTTGTGGAGGAATTGTCTACGGATTCTTTTGGCCAACCATCTGACTGACCATGTTTCAAACAGTAACCTGAACGAATAATGTGGTTTTATACAGATTCCTTTTGCTATAATCACAGAAAGTTTGAGATGGTTAGAACACGTTCTGAAGATGAAGTATGACAGATTGCCAAACATCCTCCTTTCCGGCCAACCATCTAGGGCCCAGCAAAAAGCAGCCACCTCGAATTTACAAAAATCAATAACCCCGAATGGGGTTAGAAGAGATCGTAAGGACGAAATTGAGGAAGATTAGAACTTCTTGGGAGATCGTAAGGTTGGAGGCTTTGAATAGATAGGGATAAAGCTGCACAGCTACGTGCGTAGCTGTGTTCATGGGCGTAGGGAGGGGGGCAGGGGGACAGCTGTCCCTCCTAGACCTTCAAATTTACATTAGATATGGCTGAAAAAGCAGATGGTTTGGAGAAAGCAGTTGAGTAAAACTCCATCACACTATCGCCTGCCCCCCCCCTAGACCATATGCTGCCTAATGCTGCCTACGCCCATGGCTGTGTTGGCCTTGAGTATCTTGGTTCTGCTGTGAGTTTGTAGTAGTAGTAGTAGTAGTAGCAATAGTCTTTAGCAAAATAATTTTATAAAGATTACCGAGCCGGTATAAGAAAGGTGATAAGAGTGAGTGGGACAGTTATCGAGGCATTAGCCTGGTCTCTGTAGATAGCAAATCAATTAGTAATATGATACGTTTTAGACTGAGAGATGCTGTAGACAAAGTAATGAGAAACGAATAGTGCGGTCTTAGAAAGGGTAGAAGATGAGTTGACCAAATTTTCACTCTTAGGCTAATAGTTCAGAAGTGCCTGAGTTGTCAATCACCGTTGGTCCTTAGTTTTATAGATTATGAGCAAGCGTTCGTTTCTGTAGATAGAAGAATTTTAGCGAAGGTCTTATCCTCGTATGGTATACCAGACAAACACATTAAAATGATTAGTACTATGCACGAGAATAACACTGATAGTGGTTAAGGTAGGAAATGAGGTTAGCACCTACTACTACTACTACTACTAACAACTCATCGCAGCACCAAGCCGCCTGAGGCGAACACAGCTACGCACGCTCCTCCTCCACCCCAATCTATTCAAAGCCTCCCTTTTTACACCCGCCCACGAAGTTCCCATTTCCTTTAAATCTTTCTTTATGACTTCCTCCCCCCCCCCAGACGGGGACGACCTGCTTTCCGTTTAGCCCTAGATGGTTGGCCGAAAAGAACAATCTTCGGCAATCTGTCATCCTTCATCCGCACAACATGCCCTAACCACCTCAACCTTTCTTTCATTATAGACCTAGAAAGCGGTATTGAACCACATTTTTCGTATAGCCTATTGTTTGAAATACGGTCAGTCAGCCGGGTACCCAGAACAATCCTTAAGCAATTTCTCTGGAAAACATCTAGCAAATCTTCATCCGCTTTTCGGAGCGTCCATGCTTCAGAGCCATATTTGACCACTGTCATCACTGTAGCTTCTAAGATTCTAATCTTGGTTTGCAGACTTATCTTCCTATTCTTCCAGACTTTTTTTAACTGTGAAAAAACACCCTGAGCCTTGGCTATTCTATTTTTAACATCTTCACTGCTCCCAACATCTTTACTAATAATACTACCAAGTTAAGTGAAGCTTCCCACCTGATCAATCTTTTCATTACCCAGCGTCACCTTTTCATCTTCACTTATTCCTAGCCTTAGTGACTTAGTCTTCCTTACATTAATTTTCAAACCAATAATAGCACCCTGAACTCGCAAAACCTCTAAAACTTCATTCATTTTGCTCACACTTTCATCTAGGATGCTTAAATCATCAGCATAATCCAAGTCCAGGAGACATTTTCCTCCCCATTTGACTCCGTGGCCTCCCATTGCCTTTCCTGTGCTCCTTAAAACAAAGTCCATCAAAATAATCCATATAAAGGGGGATAGAACACAACCCTGCTTAACTCCTGATTTAATACAAAACCAGCTGCTAACCTCATTTCCTACCTTAACCGCAGCAGTGTTATTCTCGTACATAGCACTAATCACTTTAATGTATTTGTCTGGTATACCATACAAGGATAAAACCTTTACTAAAGCTCCTCTATCAACAGAATCGAACGCTTGCTCATAATCTATAAAACTGAGGACCAAAGGTGTTTGAAAACTTAGGCAATTCTCAATTATTAACCTAAGAGTGAAAATTTGGTCAACACATCCTCTACCTTTTCTAAAACCGCACTGCTCTTCTCTTAAAACTTTGTCTACGGCATCTCTCAGTCTAAAAAGTATCATATTACTAAGCAATTTGCTACCTACAGAGACCAGACTAATACCTCGATAATTACCACACTCACTTTTATCACCTTTCTTATAAAGTGGCTTAATTAAGGTTTTCCTAAAATCGTTAGGTACTTCCCCTTTTTCGAAAATCATATTCATAATCTTCAATAACTTATTTCTAACCTCAGAGCCACCATATTTAAGAAACTCATTTACTACCCTATCAGCACCTGGAGCCTTATTATTCTTTAATCCTTTTAGTACTGTTGCTAATTCCTCCTCACAAAACAAATCTTTCTTCACATCCAAGGTATCACAAACTTTTTCATTTTCCTCTATATTTTTTCCTGCAACTCTATCTCGGTTAAGCAAATTCTCAAAATGTTCGGCCCATCTCGCTTTAGCTTTTTCCTTATCGTTAATTGCCACCACATTCCTATCTTTAACTGGGACAAGTCCGGATTGACTACTACCTCTCAATTTGTTAACGTGCCAGTACAATATTTTACTATTATGCCGTCTAGCTGCATCTTCTAAATCTTCGGCAAGTTTATCCATGGCCTCCACTTCACAGCTCCTTAGTTCATATTTTAATACTTTCTCCACTTTCTTTGCATTTCTTTTGTTTTCATACGATCTATCACTCAGATAATTCTTGTACAAGTCCTTTCTCCTTTCTATTAAAGATAAAGCTTTTTCATTAATATTCTTAGCTGCAGTTCTAGCTTTCTTCCCTAATACACTTTCAGCAACTTCACAAATTATTTTTCTAAAATTATTCCAACCATCTTCGACATTATCAAATTTTAAAAACTCTCAAGTTTAGAATTCAACAGTTCCTGGAAAATTTCTCTCAAATTCTCACCCTGGAGTCTACTAACATCATAACTTCCAGGGAGGTAATTACCCTTCCGATATTTCAGCTTTAAATTAACCCTTGACACTACTAGATGGTGATCTTTACTTTTAACATCAATATCAGCACTCCTATATACCCTAGTATCTTGTATTGATCCTGCCAGTCTTCGATTTACTATAACATAATCAATAAGGTTTGCTGTCTTACCATCACGTGAATAACATGTTAGCTTATGAACCATTTTATGACCAAACACCGTATTGGTTATAACTAGATTGTTATACCTACAAAATTGCAAAAGTCTGTATCCATTACTGTTTTCTTTTCCTACACCAAATTTACCTAAGCTGGGATACCATCTATCCTTATTTCTACCAACCTGGGCGTTAAAATCTCCCAGCAATAACATCATATTTCTACCTGGGACCTTGTCTATTTGCTCCTGTAACTGTAAGTAAAATTCATCTGAGTCACTAGTATCTCCATCAGTCGGTTCTACAGGGGCGTATACTACTATATCTGATACCATGAACTTTCTAGTCATAAAATGAGCAATTAGTATTCTATTATTAATACCTTCCCAGCCTAAGCAAGACTTAGTAGCTTCCTTATTCATCATGAGCCCTACTCCCTGTCTATGTAACCCATCCTTCCTGCCTGAGTAAAAAAATTCTATATAACCTAATGTCATTATTCCTACCCCTGGGATACGAGTTTCTGAAACACCTAATAAATCCAGTTCGAATGATCTCAATTCGTCAGTCAAATGGTCGATACGATAGTCATTTTTTAATGTAGTAACATTCCAAGTTACAATTTTCAAGTTCTTTAAATCATTGAAATTTCTTTCGCCTCAGGAAAAGCAATGATCCCGGATACCAGTGCAGGACGGGGATCACATATCTTCTCAAGTCTACACCGAAGTACTTAAGCCGGCTTAGGACCGGACAGCAAGAAGTCCCTGGGACCCCCATGAATGGGGGCTTTGTGCAATCCTGGGCCCATCTTGGTCACAACATGGTTTTCAGCATTTGGCAATTCTCTTCCATCAGCAAGAGTTAAAATTTTGCACAGGCAGTCTAAAGCCTATTACCTCTGACTGATTATAAACTTATGCCTACAAATATTATGCTACTACGAGGAGGCAACCCGTAATAGATAAATTAGCTAGGAAGAGGTTTTTCAGCCCAAAGACGCCCATCAAAACATACCAATCCCAGAAGAATTGTCCATTAGTCAGAATCCCGTGCGAAGGCTGTATTTGTATTAAGTCAGGGGTTGTGTTATATCTCCTTTTATATGGATTATTTTGATGGACTTTGTCTTAAGGAGCACAGGAAAGGCAATGGGAGACCACGGAATCAAATGGGGAGGAAAAACTTTCATGGACTTAGATTATGCTGATGATTTAAGCATCTTAGATGAAAGTGTCAGGGTGTTTTTCACAGTTGAAAAAAGTTTGGAAGAATCAGAAGATGAGTCTGCAAACCAAGACTAGAATATTGGAAGCTACTACAGTGATGGCAGTGGTCAAATATTGTTTTGAAGCAAGGGCGCTCCGAAAAGCAGATGAATATTTGCTAGATGTTTTCCAGAGAAATTGCCTATGGATTGTTCTGGGTACCCGACTAACTGACCGTACGGCACAGGAACAATAGGCTGTACGAAAAGTGCGTTTCAATTTCGCTTTTTTAAAGGCTATAATGAGTGAAAGGTTGAGATGGCTAGAGCACGTTCTTCGGATGATTGATGACATATTTCCGAAGATTGTTCTTTTCGGCCAACCGTCTAGGGATAAACTGAAAGCAGGTCTTCTGTGGTTGGGGTGAGAGGATGTCATAAAGAAATATTTAAGGGCAATGGGAACTTCCTGGGAAGGTGTAAAGAGAGAGACTTTCAATAGATGATGATGTAGCAGGAGCGTGCTTAGCTGTGTTCGCCTCAGGCGGTTTTGTGCTCAGGCGGTGAGTTGTTAGAAGTACTGGTAGTTAAATACAATTTTGGAAGCTTATTTTGAAATAGTGACATCCGAAATATAGCATGACAAGTAAACATTTGGCAAGTGGTAATTTCGCACCTTGTTGATGCTTGATTTAAGTAAGAGTTTACAGCTTATTATTGGCGAAACCCTTGGGTCTGTGTCTTTTCCACCACCCATCCCCTAAAAGGAGCTGATCAGTTTCCAACGAGTCTGATTTTTGTATGCAGAAGATTAGTTAAAAAGAATAATTTCTTGTCTAGTCTTAATCTTGTCTATAGTTTTGTCTTGTCTAGGCTTTCGAATAGTCTTCCATCATTTCGTAGGTATAGCGTATGATTCGAAAGATTTTATCTTTCGCTAGTCCAATGCATGGTTTAAAAAACTTCAATTTAAATTATTAGATATTTATAATTATTGTTTTTGAAATTTACTGTATTCGTAAGACTTCGATTGGTAATTTGTAACGAATAATACCTCCATATACAGTTATGTTGTTTTTGGTATTCGCGGGCGCCATGTTTAAAAAAAACATAGGTGAGAAATCAGAAAAAATCAGCTAAAACATATTTCACCAGAATGTCTAAGAAGTTCTGTCGAAGTTTCACTTGCTTAGTGGAAATGTCAAACCACTGACAGATTTCTTTCTGACCTCCAATGTCGTTTAAGTTGCGTTTTACAGCTCCATTTGAATAGGTGCAGTCAATACAATTCAAACATTTTATTCCTATGATAGCGCAATGAACTGGTCTCTGCTTAGTATTACAGGGCCCGGGTTTCGATCCCAACTGACGCAGGGCCAATGAGGACATATCGGTCAAATGCATTACACTAAACCTTTATGGATGTCCGATACGCCTTAGATGGCCTAGGAACTCGCTTTGCTGCAAACATTTTATTAGCCTCCGAAATCAAAGAGTAAAAAAAAGAAAAAAATTAACAAGCTGGCCATATAGCACAAAAGTTAAACATAAGACACATGCTTAAATTAAATTAGACACATGCTTAAACTAAATTTAACGCATATTAAATGAAACAGGGTAAAAAATCAATTAAACGATGCAAAAGTTAATGATGCTGATGTGAACTTTAAATGCAAAATTCGGTTTTATTCATATCGATTTATTTTCAAGGATTTTTCTGGGCATTTTTTTTTGCGATAAAGTATGAAAATACTTTAAAGTTATATCAAGGAGACAATAACAAAATCCTCTATTTACTTTGATAACGGAAACCTATCGTAAATACCATTAGGGAAAAAACTCAAAGGTATTCTTATTTACTTATAACTCAAGAAGAAGATTTATGGATTAAACAACTATGTTTCAACGTGAGTGTTGGCTTCCTTTTTGAAAGTTTATCCTGCTTTTTATATATTTTGCAATAAATTATGCAAATAGTTTTGTCATCTTATAAGGAGACAAGCATTGTATCTACTTTGATAACGAAAAAGCTTATGATAAATAATATCAAGGGAAAAACTTAAAAATTTATTCATTGTTAGTTTAAAGCTCAAACAAAGATTTAGGTTTTACAGCTTCAATGACAGTAAAGATGGAATCTGATTATTTGAATTGGTTATGTGAAAATTTACGCAGCCATTTGTACCTTTAAAATTAGGAAACGCTGGGAATTTAATTTTTAACGAAAAAGGCCTCCATGTGCAGTTTTTGGTAGCAGCGGCACCAAATAAAAAAAAAAAAAAACTTGGATAAAAAATAAGCAAAATTAAGCTAGGAACATTGGCAGCAAACAGTTTAAGAAGGTGAAGCTTTCCTTTGAAGGGGCAGTTGTCTTTGGGAATGAACAGATTATTAATATTTGAATTTTACGGGTGAAAAGCGTTGTCGAATTTGACTAATTAGCTTGCTTACTTATTTTCTTGGTTCAACGTGGCAACACTGATGAAAATATGGTGCTTTCCTAAAAATTTAGTGATTTTGCCAAAGAAAAATTGTGGTTTTCAGGTAAGAATAGACAAAAATGCTTTTCATTTTGATGTCTTTGGTACCTTAAAAAGATTATGTTTCAATGAGAGCGTTGGCCTTCTTTTATTGCATCGGATTAACGACACCTCTTGACTTTTGAGGCCCTTGTATCGGCCCAAAAGTGTCTTGCTCCAATTAGGCTCGAATTTCTGGGTCTTGTGTTACGAAGTTGAGATTAAACCCACTGTGCCACCACAGGACTTGGCTTTCTTTTTAGAAATGTATCCTACTTTTCATATAGTTAGCGATAAAGCATTTACACTAAAAAATAGAAAGAAATTTACATGAAAAATCAGCAAAATTAAGCTAAAAACATTTTGCACCAAAGAGTTTAAGGTGGTGGAGCTTTCCTTTGAAGTTGTAGTTGTCTTTGGGATTGAACAGATTATTAATATTTTAATTTTTACGGGTGAAAAGCGTTGTCGAATTTGACTAATTAGCTTACTTACTTATTTTCTTGGTTCAACGTCGCAACACTGATGAATATATGGTGCTGTCCTAAAAATTTAGTGATTTTGCTCAAGAAAATTGTGGCTTTCAGGTATGAATCGACTTTTGAGGCCCTTGTATCGGCCCAAAAGTGTGTTGCTGCAATTAGGTTCGAATTTCTGGGTCTTGTGTTACGAAGCTGAGATTAAACCCACTGTGCCACCACAGGACTTGGCTTCCTTTTTAGAAGTGTATCCTGCTTTTCATATATTTAGTGGTAAAGTATATGTGAGGCAACATAATAAAAAAAAAGAAATTTGAATGAAAAATCAGCAAAATTAAGCTAAAACATTTGGTACCGAAGAGTTTAAGGAGGTAGAGCTTTCCTTTGAAGGGGTAGTTATCTTTGGGAACAAATAGACTGTTAATGTCTGAAGTTTTACTAACGAAAAGTGTAGTCAAATTGGACAACGCTTTTTCTTATTACTTTCTTGCTTCGACCTGGCAACACTGACGAAAATTACGTGCTGCCCTAAAAAGTTCATTATTTTGAAACGACCAAAAGAAAAAGTTTATAAAATCGAGGTCTCCCGATATGAATAGACTTACAATGTTTCCAGGATAAAAAAAAAAAAAAATTCATTTTGATGTCCTTGGTACTTCAAAAAAGATTGTGTTTCAATGTGTCTTGGCTTTTTTTTTTAAATATGTCACAATTTTCATATATTGTGCGATTAAGTACAAAAATAATTTTTGTCATATTGTATAACGAAAAAGATTTGATAAGTAATATCAAGGAAAAAACTGAAAGTTATTCTTTGCTAACTTATAGCTAAAACAAAAATTAGGGTTTAAAGCTCCAAGGACAGCGAAAACTAATTCCGATTGTTTGGATTGGTTAAGTGGAAATTTACATAACCATTTGTATCTTTATAATTAGGAAACATCGGAAACTTAACCGAGAATGAAGGGGTTGCTTATGTTTGAATCTCTACGCAAGAACAGCGTTTTCGAATTTGACTAATTAGTTTTGCCTGTTTATTGACTCGGTTCAACGTGGCAACACTGAAAATTTGTTGCTTCCTTAAGAATTTCATAATTTTGATACGGCCAAACGAATTTTTTATAGAAAATGGCTGTTTTCAGGTATAAATAGAAATTGCTCCGGGAGACTTGTTTTTATTTTAATGTCCTTGATAATTTAAAAGATAATATTTCAATACGATTGTTGCCTTATTAAAAAATTCATACTTTTCATATGTTTGCGATAAGTGTGAAAATAATTGTTGTCATATTATAAGGAGACACGAATAAAATCTTGTATTTACTTTGATAACGAAAAGGCTACGATAAATAATACCAAGGAAAAAACTGAAAGCTATTTTTTGTTAGCTTATAGCTCAAGAAGACGATTTAGGGTTTAAAAGATTATGATTGAAAGTGAGTACTGGCAAAATATTAGTTTCAGTGATTTGCACGATCTCGAATTTGATATTTCCTGGCTAGATGGTATCATGAATGATGCAACCGGAGCTAATATGTAAGTCTGCTTAAATGATATAAATAAAATGAAAATGTAGAAATATATAACAACGGGTAAAAAATTTGATCAAGTCGGTGGACATAGTAAAATAAAATAGCTCTGGTCATTGTATCTCAAATTTAATATATCTTTGAGGCGTTGGGAAAATGATTATACGCTATCAGGCGCGCCAGTTGCTTGCCAGGAGGATAGATTCTATTGGCCCTCCCTTAAAATAAAACACCTTTTCCCCAAACATTTTCAGTGAAGAAGGAAATCGAATAAAAATTGCCCTCCCCCCAATTACATTTTGATAATACCTTTTTCTTGTGTCTTCATTTTTTGAAACGAAAAAATCGTTGTCCCTCCCCCTACATTTTTGTGAATTGGAGCCCCTGTAAGCCAGCCTTTGTCCGCCACTAGATCCCCAGAACGTTGCAAAACCTTTTTTACAGCAGTTAGAATGGACATAGGACCATGGGTATAGCTCCAGCATTTTTCTTGGGGGGGGGGAGGGGTCCATATCCGAATAGTCAAGGGGTAATAACCATGTAATAATTTTTTCTCTCCAAATTATTGGGGTGGGGGGTAGTTGCCCCCCCCCTCCAAACGACACCGCTGCATAGGACATAAAAATCTAAAAGATATAAACCAATAAAAAGAATAATAAAAAGAAAAAAAGAGATAAAATGTACCTTCATGATAACTGGACGTAGACTGCCCCCACTCTTCCATGGTTGCAACTTAGTATAGAACGAAGTTCGGCCTACAGTAACCAAGAAATTATAAATACATTTTCCAAAAAAATGCCAAGTTTGGAAGAATTGTCATTAGAAGCTGATTCAGGGATGGTACTTACGGTTTTGATCGATCTTATTAATAAAAGTAAATAGCAAAAACTACCCTAAAGTTTGACTTTTTCTCCAAAGCTTTAATCTCCATTTGACTCTATTCTTGGGCTCTAAGATAAGCACTAGTCGAGCTTGAAGAAAATGTCTAAGAGGGAGCAGCAGCCTTCTCATAAATGATTTCTGTCTTCTTTTTTTTTTAGTTTTACTGTGATACTAAAACCAAAAGACTTTGTCTGCCATCTACAACTTGAATGAACATATTCCAACATATAATAAAGCGTGAAAGTTAACTAAGACACAGAACGAAATAAAATAATATACTCCAGATATTCTTGGTTTCAAATCCGAAGCCGTTATAAAAGGAAAGAAAAAACTAGAGTATAAAAACTAAAAGATGCGTGAAAAAATGCATATTCTTCTATTTAAATAGCTATCGTAGCACTAAAAATGAACGGTACATTAGGCTACTTTTACAATCACAAGAGAAATAGAAAAAGAAAAAATTGGTACTTGTTAAATACTGTTATAAAATGTGGCACGAAGGAGTTTACAAACCTGTTCGTAACAGAGGCGTAGCTCCAGCATTTTTATTGGGGGGAGGGCAAAAGGGGTCCACATCCGAAGAGTCAGGGGCATGGGCTATATGATAATTTTTTCTTCAAATTATTGAGAGGGCAACTGCCCCCTACCCCTCCCAAACAATGCCACTGGTTCGTACCACACTTAATGGATCGTAGTTTGTTGCGAAGCCAGGTTTTTCTGCTTTACAGATTTACAGATGGTGGCACCTTTACAGATGGTGGCACCTTTACAGACACCTTTACAGATGGTGGAGAAAATAGATCGGTGTTTCTCGTTTGCTAATAGCATTTTCCCAAATTTGTTTTATTAAATTAATTTTTCGACCGAATAATTTGGACAAGTTCAAGACTACTTTCTAAGTTGTTGAATCGGGGTCCATGTATTCTTTTAATAACACGTTTTTGAACCTCTTCTAGTTCTGCTGACATGTAAGCAGCGTTTTGAGTTTGGGGACCCCAAATGGGACAATAATACTTAAGAATAGGTCTGATGTAAGGTGTATATGTAGTAGTTGCTCAATGTAAGATATGATACTAAACAGATCTCGGCCAGTAGAAGTATATTTTTGACGTCAAATAAAGACAGTTGGAATATTTGATGTTATATATATATAGTTTGATAATTTGAAACCAAATATAGCAGACAAAAATTCTGCTTGATTTCAAGAGAAGTATACCATTGTTAAGTGCACGTGCTGATGATTTCTTAAGTCCTTATTTCCGCAAATAAAATTTTTAATTGCCCCTACGTAGTGGCCGTCATTGGTCGAAATAGCGGCCACCTAAATATACCCAATAACTACTGAAATCTATTGAAAATATGTAAGGAAAAAAAAAATCTGGGTATAGGCATTTTACTGTGACTGATTTTAAATTTGGGATATCGATTCTACAACAAGGAACAAAGCCAAGTTTTGACATGAATCGCCAAATCAGCATCAACTGTGCGATTTCTCTGTTGCTGCTGCTTGCTATTTTTTTCCAAGCCTGTAGACTTTCAAAACAATAAAAACATTCGTTTTTAGGCTCTAATTTAAAATTCTCCTTGGAAGAATTTTCTTTGCGTTAATGTAAAGGAAGGTTCAATCCGCAGGTTTAATTACGGCTCTAGTCATATCATTATTTGCTACAACCATTCAGTAAAACACCCTAGGTGATTGGTCGTTGCTGAAACGTTGTGTTTAAACCTATGTAATTTTCTGATTGCTATGTCGAAAGTTTTCTCGCTATGCAATAGCTCATATTGGATCTCTTCAATTAATGTAGAAAATTCAATTAATGTTCAATTGGATCTCTAACAATTAATGTAGGAAATGAGAGGATCTTGGGATTTTTCATTGAAAACGACTTGCATTTTACTCTGATAACGTTCACACAATAAGAAGGTGGTTGCTATCCCCTCACAAACAGTTATTAATACTTAGTCTAAACGTGTTCCTTTAAATGAAGAAAGAATGGGCAGTAAAATGGGCTCTCACACACCCTCCCCTACCATATTCATCTAAAAAGTAAGTAATCAGATTAACGATGCTTCTTGACTACCGTACTAATGTCCCTGCATCGGCCCTGTTGTGTGTTGTTACAGCAAGGTTCGATTTCTGTGTCCTGTATTACCAGGCTAAGGTCAAACCCACTGTACCACTACAGGACTCCATATTCATCTGAAGGACTTAACGGAAACATTTGAAAAATTTCGGTGTACAAAAATGCAATCTTTGAGAGTAGCCTCCACCTTTCCTCCTCCGTCATAGAAAGATCTACTGACCTCCTTCTTCAAAGCTGGTGTACAAGTATGGATTACGATAAATGATTGGATGGGTACTTTCCCATTATGTGGATACCTATAAAAAGTCAAGTTTGGTTAATGCTAATGAAATGAAACAAAATAGAATGAATATATAATAGTTTATAAACAAATTTGGGCTATATATTTGCGCATTAAGGGGGAGGGGGAGGGGTAAAGCATTGCCTATATTAAATACGTAACCTAACCTAGGTACCTTTTTCTCCCCATAAACCCCAAAAACAACAGTTTAAAATTTGTAAATTCAATGAGCAACCACGCTCTTCGATCAATTTAGATAACAATTACCCACTTTACGAGTCTCCATCACTGCATTCATTCGACTGTCTATAGCCAAGGTGTCCACATAATGGGAAAGTACCATTGAATGGTATATCAAATGAACTAACTCACTTAAATGAAGCTTTAAAACTAGTGTCTATACTATAACAACTGTTAATTATATGATGGGTTTTTATCTATTTAAGAACGGAAATGAGCCACACTGCGGAAGTATCTACAACTTCAAACGCTGGCTCGTTTTGGACGAGGCATTTTATTGTTTCAAACTAATTGGCCACTCCAGAAATGTTTTCTTTCTTGTCTAAATGGGTATTCCCTCAGTACTCAACACCCACTAGTTCAATACGGTCATCCCCAAAACACAAATCCTTAACTGTCCTTGTAAAAAAAAACTGAAATATCCTATAGTCGTAGCTGGAAAGCTAAAACCCGTTCAGGGTCCTCTGCTATATTGAAGTTGATAAAAATTTCATCAAGATTATAGCTGTTTTGTTGGGCGTTTTCCCTGCCCCTGTTTTGTAAAGTACCATTTTCGGTAATTGCTGTTTAGTTGTCATTCATTACCACTGATAATACTCCTCTGATCCACTGATCATGCACATGATAATATTCCTCTACACTCTACTACAATTAAAAGGGCGACATATGCCATTTTGCAAGGGCGGATCCAGGATTTTTTTCGGGGGGGGGGGGAGGGGGGGGTTACTAAGTTTTGACTCAGTTTTCGACTAATTTTACTGATTTTTACCTAGGTTTTACTAATTTTCGACTTATTTTCGACTCGGTCAAAAATTTCGGGGGGGGATGTTAAAATGGTTAAAATGATTATTTCTTTTGTGGATTTTAGTAGCTCAATGTTGCTCATAAGTGTAAGAAAATGTGAGGGAGATTTCATTCTTTACTTAGTAAAATCGAAGAGAGATTATTGGCCAATACGTCTCTGTTTAATACGTCTCTGGACAGGACGCAAATTCAAAAAAGCGCCAAAAAAAGTAAATTATATGGAAAATGTAAAACAAAATTATAGAAGTGTTGAACGGGAGCATGCGTGTCCGATATTGTACATTCTTGTTGCTTGGTTAATTTTCCGTCTAAAGTTTTCCGTCTATCTTCTTCTTCTTCTTCTAGTTTTTCTTCTATCTTCTGAAATCACCAAATTGGGCTAAAACAATCCCAGACTGTTAAGACTTGGTGTAAAAAAAGTTGCTTTGCTTAACCTGGAAAGTAAATCACTTGGAATTTATTATTCCAAGTGGATTATTGTTAGATTTATTCTCCAATTATATTAATCGGAAAATTAATCTTATTATCGTATTATATTAATATTGGAAATTAAGTTTCCAATATTAATCGTGGATCTATTCTATTGGTAATCTTAGATTATTTCTGAGTAAAATGTAAGATATTGGTAACAAGTCCTTTTATGAACAAAAAAGTCAGGTTAATTGTGATTTGGTAAGGATTTCGAGAAGTTTCATGATTTGCAGTTGAAAAATTCGTAGTTGATACAGAAGATTTGTTTTTAGATTTTGGAAAAAACAGGCCTAAATTAAAAATATTTGCCTAGGTTTTGTTAAAATGGATGATTGAATATATTTATCTCTTTGTCTCTTTGTTGTTTGTCCTGTTTGCAAATTTTTTTCGTCCCTTAGCGAGAGTCAGGCTAATAGTTATTTTGGTTCACTAAAAGACACGGAATTTCAAAAGTTTAGTGATTCATCATTGAAGGATTTAAAATTAATGTGCAATTTTTCTTTTGTCGATGTAAGTGAAATTGTCCTATACTTCATGTTAATTTGCAGTTGGCCATATAATTTAGCGGTAAATTTTTTGCAGTTCATATTATTGACTTACAAATAAAGTAAACATACAACTTGATGCCTTCTTTTATGCTCTTTCCAAATATAATAATTATTTTTGTTGGAAATGAATTTTGCCCCCACCCCTATATATACCAATTAGGCTATATATTTGCAAATTAGGGGGGTGGGGGTAAATTTTATTTCTGATGTAAATGAGAGGTAAGTTTAAACTTTATGATTGAATATATTGGCCCTTTTGTCCCTCTTTGAAATATATGTTATTTTATTAAAAAAAGAGAGTTAGGCTAACATTAAAATTGGTTAATCGAAAGTATTGTTAGAAATTCGATAATTTTAAGGATTCACTGAGGATTTAAGGTTGATACGCAATTTTTTTTTGTTGAGATGTGGGAAAAATATTAAATTTTTTTTCGTAAAAAGAGCCTACTTTTGAAATATTTTTAGGGCGGATGATTGAGTAGATTGATAGTAATTTCTGAACAAATATTCTATTTTATTTCTTTTGTGGATTTTAGTAGCTCAATGTTGCTCATAAGTGCAAGAAAATGTGGGGGAGATTTCATTCTTTACTTAGTAAAATCGAAGAGAGATTATTGGCCAATACGTCTCTGTTTAAAACTGCTACTAATAACCCACCGCAAACCGGCTGAGGCCAACACAGCTACGCACGCTCCTCCTCCAGCCAAATTTATCCAAAGCAAGGCGATCACGTTGCTTGTGTCTAGGGTGAAAAACATCCCTAACATTAAAAACTGGGTTAGCTACTGCTTCGGGTCAACTCGTAATTAGTGGCAACTCTTGACATTTTATTAAGACCTTGCATTAGACCATAGCTCCTTTGGAGCCTCTGGTGGCGCATAGGACGTTGACGAAGCCTCTCCAATCATCCCGAAGCGTTGACGTATTCTCATTCAGGTACCAATGAGGTCTCAGCCGTCCACACATCTCGGTTAAAATTTAGCCGCAATGTGTTCTTTGGATGCCGTCTTCTTTGGACCGTTCTTTGGACCTCGTCTTCTTCTGTCGCCTAGTAAATCCGTCTTTTTCAGACAGATGATTGAGTAGATTGAAAGTAATTTCTGAATGAATGGTCTATTTTGTTTCTCTTGTGAATTTTAGAAGCCTAAATATGCCCATAAATGTACAAAAAAATATGGGAGACGTGTCGCTCTTTACAAGATTAACAAAAGAGAAATTACTGGTCTATCCTTCCATGTTTAAAAAGTTTAATTTTATTCCGTTGCTTATTTTTGTGACGTATGATCTCGAAAAGTACCTTTTTTTAGAGGGGAGGGTAATTGTCATTCAACAATGCGTTTTTTGGGCATTTTCTTTCCGTAAATTGAAGAAAAAACAGCTTCCCCCTAACCCCAGGATATTGAGAAATACCATTTTGTCCCACCCTAAATTTTGGGAACTAGCTCCATTGGAAGCAACTGATTCTACTTCTGAATAATTCTCGTTGTATGAAGAAGCTCAGGAAACCACTTGTCAATTACCTGATAAACTAGTATTATTTCACGCCTTCAAGTATTCCGTACCCATAAATTGCAGTCATTTTAAAATAACTTTAATCCTAGCAAAGTGGGCTACTCAATATTTGAGAATCTAATATTGGAAACCGCGAGATCCTTGAAATGTTACCCAAATTGTAACCCTAACAGCATCAAATAACAATTCCGTCCTCTCGTCCCTAAGCGACAAACCTGGAGAGTAGACTGATCCATTTGGGTATAAAAATTTAGACAAACACTTAAAACCCTAACCCCGCGTTTCCTAATCTCCGAGTTTGACATTTTGTCACACCTGCCAACCATCTGAGTGTATTAACTAAAGGATACAGTATTAACACTCTACCACCCCTATAAGATACATTCACAGTAGGAACATTTCACGGATAGTTAGACACAAATAGCTGAAAAGCATCCCGTTTCCGGTTAGCTACTTCTGAAATCCATTGAGTCTTATTTGAGTTTCAGATTATTTGAATTTTTTAGGGATTGAGGTTTGAATGCGAACTGGGTTTGTATACTAACCAGGAATACCCCCTGAAAAGTGAATCAAATGTGGGCTTGGGGAATTTCAAGTAAGGAAAAAAAAATCTTAGGAGTGGTAGCTTTGGAAAAAAGAATAATAGTCGGTAAAAAAATATGAGATGAGCTTCAAAGATTTATGTGGAAGGACTTCAGGGCTAGAAAGCTCTCTGAGGAAGGGTTTTTCAAGCATACGATAGCGGGCCGAGACAGTGATGTTCAAAGGAGAGCCATTCGGGACCTAGACCAGGGACGCCAGTTCTTGCAAATGTAGAGGGAAGGTACAAGGATTTTATGGTTTTTTAAAATGAAAATACAAAAAAAGTTTTCAAAATCTAGGGGGACGTAATTTTGTTATTTGTTCAGTGAAAATACCACAAAATTTATTCTTCAAAATCTGGGGCAGCACTTGCCCCCATCCCCCAGTTAGCACTCCTAACCTCGACTCCCTCAAAAAATACAACTGTTCCTATGGTTCCTTCGATTGTTCATGTGTTCAACTTTTGATCACTGTTTTCAAATACACCTTCTCCCCCCCCCCCGAAAAAATCTTCCCTGCCTGCAGTTTTATGTTTTAATTTCCTGTTGTTTTTTTTTCGCACATTAAATACACATAATATGTACTGGCAACTTTCAACCCTAATCTAAGAATTATCAATCTAATCTAACAATCTTATTTGAGCCTCCCCTTCCTTCTCCTGTTGAACTGTGAAACCGTGTTTTGTATGATTTCCGATGCCTTTTTAGAAACTCTTAGTGATTTATTTTGCAGCTATTGGAAAAGTACTATAAGCTATAGAAGGCATAAAAAGAGTCAGATGTCAAACCAAGTGGCCCCAGATTCTATTCGATTTTATCGCTATTCACTTGCTTTCTATCCTGAGTATAAAATCTTCCTCAATATTTGTATCATGGGCCAGATTAACGTTTTCCTCTGTTTTATCCGCGATAAAATTATTGTTTTGTCACCTTTCCAAGGAAAAACGGAAACGACAACCCTGCTACTTACAAACCAAATGCACTACTGTCTAATTTCTCTTTTAATTCAATTCTATGTTAATATCTTATTCAATCAGTACGCATCCGTATATCAAGGAATTTAACAAAATAATAATAAGAATATTAGCTAAGGAATTGGCTGCCCCAGTGTTTGGCTTTTAGAGAAGGGGCACTTTGAAATTAGAGAAAAATGAATTATATGGCCCTCATTAAATTTGGCGTATCAGCAGCAATTCCATGGCAGGGGCGGATCAAGAGTAAAATTTTGGTAGAGCCCATTATGACAATGGTGCCAATGAGCATAATCTTGGGGGGGGGACAACGGGACCAATAATTGACCAAATTGACAAATTTGTTCTGAGAAAGAGTGAAAAAAGAAAAAAAAGGAAAGAGGGAGCCAGAAAAATCTTGGGGGAAGGGGGTTGGGTCCTACTGCCCCCTAGATCTGCCAGTGTTTTAAGGTATTATTTCTGTGTAATAGTTCTTTTCACTCAATAGCAGTTAATAGAAAATAGGAAATTTCTCTTTTAATTCAATTCTATGTTAATATCTTATTCAATCAGTACGCATCCGTATATCAAGGAATTTAACAAAATAATAATAAGAATATTAGCTAAGGAATTGGCTGCCCCAGTGTTTGGCTTTTAGAGAAGGGGCACTTTGAAATTAGAGAAAAATGAATTATATGGCCCTCATTAAATTTGGCGTATCAGCAGCAATTCCATGGCAGGGGCGGATCAAGAGTAAAATTTTGGTAGAGCCCATTATGACAATGGTGCCAATGAGCATAATCTTGGGGGGGGGGGACAACGGGACCAATAATTGACCAAATTGACAAATTTGTTCTGAGAAAGAGTGAAAAAAGAAAAAAAAGGAAAGAGGGAGCCAGAAAAATCTTGGGGGAAGGGGGTTGGGTCCTACTGCCCCCTAGATCTGCCAGTGTTTTAAGGTATTATTTCTGTGTAATAGTTCTTTTCACTCAATAGCAGTTAATAGAAAATAGGAAATTTTTATCGGTCGCTATTTTCCACATTCTTCTATTGGTGGCACGTGTCATTGATCGACTTGAGCCGGGGATTCACATGGCAATTTCAAAGTGCCTTGTGCTGGCATTGGAATTTTTATTTTCGATGGGCCTGCTCTTTGCGGCAGAGATTTTAATTCTTTGATGTTCTGTTCGGATGTTTTTTTCCTTTATTCAAGGAGCAGAGATATTAGATCTCACTGATATCAGTCATACGTTCTTGCATTTAAGTGTTTGTGACCAGGTGCGTAGTTTACCTATGGGACAGAGTGGTGGAACAACTTTCCCGCAGATCCAAGTTGCCCCCCCCCCCTCCATCTGAAATTTAGTGTCTTCAAAAGTCTTGTCAAATCTAAAATAAGCCGATACAATTCAAGCATCCACGCAGAGACGAATCAATTTTCTTTAGTATACCTTTGCCTTTATGGTACTATACGGTTCTTTTTCATTTTTCACTGTCATTTTCATTGACTGGAGAAAATCAGCTCCGAGTTTGCCCCCCTCCCTCTCCAGGATTTTGACGAAATTAAGCCACTGTTTGTGCCCAACTGGAAATTGAATGAGGGAATATCATGACATTATTTTCAAATTCCTTACCCCACTAATCAGAGCAGAATTAATTTTGATTTCCTGAAAAGATGGCATGGGAAGTCAGATCAGATTCTATATATTATGTTAAAATACTGTTTTCTGTCAAAAGATATAAGATCTTAGCAGAATGATTAGCTAAAAAGAAGATTTTAACAAAATGAAGATAAAAAAACTATTTTTCAAAATCAGGAGGGGGAGCCTTTTTGCTGTTCTTCCCTTTTTATGGGAAAACCCCGCACGCACACACTCCTCATTGGCATCACTGTTAGTGAGGCCAGATATAAATCTAATGGTGGACTTGAAATATTTTTATGGCAACAGGAGTTTTCTCTCGATTTACAAAGCACACCTTTGCTAAAAGTAAAGAAGACAACTGCTTTTACCTAAAAGTGCTCTCCATATACTACAAAACATAACTTTTCAAAGTTCGTACGACGTTTCTTAAGAGCAAGTTCTCGCAGTGAAATATCCTGAAATGATATTTTATACATTTTTTATTGTATTAACTTATAATTTTCTTATACCATCCATGACGTACATATATTGTTTTATATATTAACTATGTGTTCAACTACGTTTCGGAAACGTGGGCGTTCCAAAAGGCTGACTAAGGTCTATTCATCGCTTTCCAGAAGAATTGATTCGTCTGGGACGAAAAAAAAAAACAGGTTGTCCTCGAATATGTTGGTTCACGAGAAGATTCAAAGGAAATTTGAATTGTATGGATGAGGGGAGGGGGTTAAAGGGTGAACCTTTGAACAGGTTTGGGTGTAGCTGTATTGGCTTGGTGCTGCAGTGAATAGTTGATTGAAGTAGTGTATTAAGTAATTTTTTTTTTAAATTATGACAGTCTATATAGCTGAAAACTTTAAAACTTTAGAGACTGTCTCTCCAACACTGGCAGATCCAGAAGGACTGGGGCCCTCCAATATTTTTTCTTGTGTCCTCTTTGCCTGTTATTTTTTTCACCCTTTGTTTAGAATAAATTTGTCAAGCTGGTAAATTATTTGCACCTTTTTCACATTGCCCCCTCCCGCCAGATTTTGCTAATTGGTGACCTTCCCAAGATTTTGCGCTAGATCCGCCTCTGCTCTCCAGTTTAGCTGGCTGAATGCCAGGCTTGACTCCAGTACTAAAGTTGGTGTCCTACGTTTCGATCCACGTATTTAATTAGCTTAAATACTAGTTAATTATTCGTCCATCTCAGTATTATCGATGATAATTAACAAAAACTATGAAATAAGAAAATACCCCATAATTTCCACCGAAATTCCGTTTCCATACATTTCACCCCTCTCTTCTTCTACCCCAAAAAATTACGCATGCGCTCCTAACGTAAATATCTGATTTTATTGAAAATTTCTGGATTGTCTTATCAAAATTTTCACCTATGGCATAATATGAGTTCTGAAGCTGTCAACCCAACAAACAGGTTCAAACTGCAGCTGACCAAAGCTTTTCAAAGGACATTTCAGGGGGCCAATAGGTTCACGCCTGCAATGCGGGGTTCGCAGCAGGGATTGCACTAAGCTGCCGACAAGTAATTAGAGAAATAAGGCTTAATCTTATGACTGGACCACACACGGAATCCCAACTCGACGCCATGCTGTCTACCATGTTCTGACTGCCGGTTTGGCCTATTTACTATTTTAAAACTGGAATACCACATCCTGGGTGGGTTGTTGGTCACAGAGACTTACCTAAAAGGTATTTTGGATTAAAATTTGGGTGACAAACCAATCAGAGATACTTATCAAGCGTAGATTTCAACAAGCGTGAAAAAAAAATTGAAATTTATGTTTAATGATAAAAAACAAAAATCAACAGGGGTACCATTCCGTGTAGGTAGGGGACCGGGGGTGGCTCAAATATACAATCACGATGCAGTACCTCAGAACGTGTTATGTTTATTATTTTTATTAAAATGGGTGTTTTAGCATCCCTTTTTATACTAATACGCCGTTTCCATTAGTTTCATCGAATTTCTCGTATGTTAGCCTACTTGTTTGTTGAGATACTTAAAATTATTATTATTACTTTTTAAATACATCAGATCCCTTTTATCACTTCTTCAAATTATTTTGAAAAATTCTATGAAAACAACTAAATTATAGTCTCTAATCCTGGGCTTAGAGACTATAATTTTATTAGACTATAATTTTAGATATATATAAAAACCTGTAGTTTTCGAGCCAATAAACCCTTAAATATAAATTGCCTATTGCCACTATATATCTAGAAGGCGTTAATTTAAGGATTTATAAGAGCAAACTGTTTGTGAGCCTCTAGGCTACTTCGTTTTTTTTTTTTCTATGAAAGTGTATGGACAGATAATTTTCGTCAGAGTCGAAAAATCCGTTCGTATTACTTTAATCACTAAATTTATATAAAAAAAAAAAACTATTTCACATAGTCTCTGATGTTTTGTATGCATTTAATGGTTTTATTTTACTGTTAATATTTGAATTTTCTGAACATTAAAAAATAATTTTTAAAATATTTAAAACATCCAACGTGATCCTTCTTCATATCAAAAGGTACAAAATGTTATTATTGTTTCACATTTAAACTTTCATTTCCCGTTGATAATTTCTTTAACCTGTAACTAAAGAGTACCGACAGGATAAGTGGTTATAGCCTTTGCCGTAAATACTTTTTCCAATTGTTAGGTCAAAATATCCTTTTCAGTTGTCAGGTCACCGGGGACACCTGTCCTCTATGAATGATTGCAATTCTGATCCATTCAAGTGGGACTTCATGGTTTGTTGTTTAGATTAAGAGGATTTCGATAATATTTTAAATCCAATTGAAAAGGTTCGATTTGCCTTTAAAGTCTGTCAATCACTTTGGGAAGCCTGATCGAAGCAGGCAAAATCTATATAGGTTACAGCAATGCAATTTTTTTCGATCGAAGTTCAAACACAAAATCATTTGTGTATCCAGAGTCTCAGAGAGAAGTGGATAAAACGAAATCTCTCCCAGAGGGAGGCTGAAATTCAGGCAGACTCCATTGTAGTCCCTTCTTCTGCAGGTGAGAAGGGTGGGGGAGGGACTGGAAAAAGGCAAAATTGCCAAAATATCCAAAAGATATAAGAAATATCCTAGGTAGTGCAATAGCGCTGCCTAAGTAAAGAGCGATGTGGGTTATTTTTGTATTGTTTGTTACACAATGTATTGTTTTGCTTTTTTTTGGCCTGGTTTTTCTTACACCAAGGTATTTCGTAACGAAGGACTTACCGTAGAAACATCTAATAGGGCTCATTGGATTGGAAATTGAAAGGCTAGTGGTCTTTTTTAATTTTCGAAAGAGATTGGAGGGCAATTAACCCCCCCCCCCTCCCAAGCCCACCATTTTACCAAACACATCCAATCAAAATTTTGAGATAGCCATTTTGTTCAACGTAGTTAAAAGGTCCAGAAATTATGTTATTGAGGATATCACTCCCCCCACAGCCCTCAGGGCAAGAATTGTAAGTTATGCCCTGGGTGTATACAAGGTTCTTATAGAAAGCGTGGTCGTATAAACTTCGTAAGGGCTCATTGGATTGATAATCAGAAGTCTTAGTTCCCTTTTTAAGGTTCAAAATGATCGGAGGGAGAACACCCCCCACACCTCGTATTTTCCCGAAATGCATCTGACAAAATTTTGAGATGCCCACACTCATTCGATTGGAAATTGAAAGGACTAGTGCCTTTTTTAATAGTCAAAAGTCATTGGAGGGCAACAAGCCCCCCCCCCCCCACGCCCATCGATTTCCGAAAGAAATCTAATCAAAATTTTGAGATAGCCATTTTGTTTAGCGCAGTTTAGAGGTCTGGAAATTATATCTTTGAGGATGAAAACTCCCCCTTCCCCATAGCCCTCAACACAAGGGTTGTAAGTTTTTCCCTGAGAGTATATAAGGTTTTTATGGAAAGGGTGGTCGTATAAACCCAAGAGGGGCTCGTTGGTATGGAATTCAGATGTTCTAGTGCCCTTTTTAATAGTCAAAATGATCGGGGGGCAGCCCCCCCGTATACTATTTTTAAAAAATGCATCCGACAGAAATTTTGTGATAGCCATTTGTTCAAAAATAGTCTAAAGATCATAAAATAAGGCCTTTGGGGTTCACAGAATTCCCCAGAGTCTGGGAGTAAGGTTTGTAAGTTATGCCTTAAGGGCATATAAGTTTCTTATGGAAGGGGTGGTTATGTGAAAGAGTCAAAGATTATGGAGAGATACTAGCCCCCCTCGCTAATATCCTCTTTCCCCGAAATGCATTCAATTAAAATTTTTAGATAGCCATTTTAAAACCAATAGTCCAAAAATTATATAAAAACGTCATTAAGGTGGACACAATTCCCCAGACCTATAGGCAAGGCCGCAAGGGTTGTAAGCTGTGCCCCGGGGCATATAAGGTTTTTATTGAACGTATGGTAATATAAACTTTGGATCGAATGGAGCTCTTTTGTTTGGAAGTCGGAAGTTTTAGTGCCCATTTAAGAACCGAAAGTGGATAGAGGGCAATCAGCCCCCCCCCCCAAGCCTATAATTCCCCAAAACACATCTGATCGAAATTTTAAGAGAACTATTTTGTTCAGCATTGTTGAAAGGTCCAGCAATTATGTCTTTATGGATGTCAGCCTCCCCACAGTCCTCAGGACAAGGGCTGTAAGTTAGGCAATTCGTTCTATGCATGTTAAAACTTTACTTTCTAAGAAGACAAGGGCATTCAGGTGAGCCTTTCAGAGAATGTTGAGGGAAGTGTTGAACAAAATCAAAAGAAATTTCAAGAAGTATATGAATATACAGGTTATCAAAGGGACATATTAGCAATGTCATAGCAACGGCTAATTGTATTAAGTTGAAACTTCTAGGACTTGATGAGAGGGATGTTCTGCTGACCAAAAGGCAATATGTTAATGCTACTGCTGCTAGTAGTACTACCGCTATTCAATACTATTACAAGCAATATCAATATTACTACTGTGACTGCTATTACAACTATGCCTAAGGGTATGAAGGTGAAATTTTCAAGGAATTTTGAGGGAGGAAGGTGAACTGAATCACTACACGCCGTCTGTATGCAGGTTGTCAAAAGGATGTAACAGCAATATATCAGGAACACTTTGGTTTGTGTAGTTGAAACTAAGCGGGCTTGTTGTGAGGGATGTTGAACTAACCGCAAGAAAATATTTGCATACTAATGCTACTGCTTCTACTCATACTACTATTACTGTTACTATTATTACTACTTCTATTACTACTACTATAACCAAAGCTTAGGCTACTACAAATAATTATATTGCTACTACTACTGCTTTTAAGACTAAGGATATTAAGGTGAAAAATTTGTGATATATAGAAACTTTATGAAACTAATTCGAAGCACGCTATGCCCACACACGTCGTCAAACGGACGCATCAGAAATGCTTCAGGAACTGTTGATGGTATTAAGCTGAAACTTTCAGCGTGCGTTGAAGGCGATGTTGAAGAAACCAAAGGTGCTAGGCGCATACTGATACTAATGCTACTACTGCTACTACAACTATTGCTATTATGCAAGCTAAGAGTGTTAAGGCGAAGCTTTTAAGGAATATTTAGGCAGATGTTGAACTAAATCAAAACAGCCTATGAGTACGTGGACTTTCTAAAAGGGGACAAAGCAATATCTGAAGAACTTGAACTATAAGTTAGATCTTTAAAGGTAAGTTGTGGGGATTTTGAACTAGCGAGAAGGCACTATGTGTATACTTTTAATACTACCACAACAGCTACTGTAACTAATACCGCTATGGGTATTGAGGTGATACTTATAGGGAAAGTTTTGGAGTTTCAATTATGCGAAAAAATTATATGCATGTAGGTTTTCAAAAGGGCATATAAGCAATATCATAGGCAGCACCACTCTGCAATAGCTAGAAGTATCATTGAAACTTTAAAGGAGGTAATTCGCTTCAAAATTAAAAGTTTGTGTGCCCTTTTTAAGAGTAAAAGAGGTTAGAGGGCGAGCAGCCCTTCTCTCAAGCCCATTCATTTTCCAAACGTATTCAGTCAAACTTTTAAGACAGCTATTTTGTTTGGCATAGTAGAACGGTCCAACAAATATGTCTTTAGGGATATTGGGCATGTCGACCCCCCACAATTATGCAATTGGCCCATTATGCTTTGAAACTAAAATGTTGCTTTAAACTAAATCAAAAGGCATTGTGTTTATGTTGCCAATAAGACACCTCAGCAAAATATTGAGAACGACTGGGGATATTAAGTTAAAACTTTTGGGGCTACTACTATTACTACTTCTGCTCTTACAATTTAAATAAATAAAAAGAGTGGAAGTGTATCTAGGTTGTCAAAGAGCATAGATAGAATTTTTTGGGAATAATATTAAGTTTTGAAATTAAATTAAAAAACAATTTTTGCGCCAGGATTAAAAATTGTTGAGAAAGTTTCTCCAACATACCAATAGCAACCCAAACTATGGATTCTTACAGAAAAAACTGAAAAGGTATAAAATATTATTTTTTTGTTCCATGAAAGAGACAATGTCAATAGAAAACGAACAGAAATTAATTTAAAAAACTTTTTCCACAAAACAAGTTTGCTCCGTTCGTTTCTCCATTAGGCCAAAAATGAGCAGAAATAAAGTCAATAATCTTCCAAGGGTAAAACTACCACAAATCACTATCAATAAATAAATGAAACTCAAAACGAATTGAAATTACAATAAATAGCCGAGTCAAACTCAAAACGAGCCAAAATTAACATTAGTAGGGCTAATAACCCCCGTGCCATCTCAAGGCCAGAACCTGATTTGCGTTTTACTGAAAAAAAAACAACAAAAAAACAAAACAAATGAACGTGGATTGTCAGTTTAATTGACATATACTGATATTTATTCCTTAAAGGTTTGATGTTTTTTTTCATTTATGAAAGCAAAAAAGTGGAAACATTTGAAACGTATTTTGTTTTCCAGTGAAGCGCAAATTATGTTCTGGTCTCGAGAAGGCATGAGGGTAATAAGATTATTTGACTTTATTTCTGCCTAATTTTTTTCTGAATGGAGCTCTTTACTTTTCTTTGAAAAAATTATTTTGTGGAATTTTTTTTTAAAATTAATTATAGAAAATGTCTACACTTTATCTATACAAAACTCTATATAGAATGATCTATATCTGCATAGAATCATCCACATTAAATATTAATATATAATCTATATAATGTCTGCATAAAATATATATTTAAACAAAACATGTATATCACAATAATATTGAGGTTTTGAGGAGAAGGGGGGGGGGGGCAAAGCTCTACCTTCCTGCATGCGCAAAGGTATCAATGTTCAATTATATTTTATGGTTCATTCTTTCTTACATTAAATTTTGAAGAATAAGTTTTTTTTCAACTGAAAGTAAGGAGCAACACTAAAACTTAAAACGAATAGAAATTATTAAATATATGAAGAGGTTCGCCCCTCGTCAATACCTCGCTCTTTACGCTAAAGTTCGAATTTGTTCCAATTCTTTAAGAATGACCCTGAATCACATAGGCTTTTGAAAGTATTAAAAAAAACTTTAGCGTAAAGAGTGAGGTATAGACAAGAGGGCGAACCCCTAATATACGTAATAATTTCTGCTCATTTTAAGTTTTAATGTTGCTCCTTACTTTCAGTTGAAAAAATTGTTTTTTTAATGTAATTTCTGATAGTTTTTTTTGTTAATGCTGGGAAATCCGGCAGCCCCTAAATAGCATTGTCCATTCTCCCATGATAACATCCTCCATGTAAAGATCCTCCCACGTAACCCCGACCCCCAACTACCATAACCCCCCCTGAAAACTTCTGTATACTTCGCAATAACCAATATTAATATGTAAACATTTTGCAAAGTTCATAACTTGCAGACCTTTCCCCGGGGATTGCGGGGGATTATATCATCCTCAAAGACATAGTTATGGTATTTTCCGACCATGCAGAACAAAATGACTATGTCAAAATTTTGATCGGGTGACTTTGGGAAAAAACGAGCGTAGGAGGGGGCCTATTTCCCTCCAATTTTTCGGTCCCTTGAAAATGGCACTAGTCACTAGAACTTTTAATTTCCATTCGAATGATCCTTGTTGTAACATTCTAGGACCACTGGGTCGATACGATAACCCCTGGGAAAAATACAAAACAAATAAACACGCATCCGTGATCTTTCTTCTGGCAAAACTCAACAAAATTCCACATTTTACAGATAGGAGCTTGAAATCTCTACAGTAAGGTTCTCTGATACTCTTAATCTGATGGTGTGGTTTTCATTAACATTCTATGACCCTTTAGGGGGTGCTTTCCTCTTTTTTCGAAAATAAGACAAATTTCCTCAGGCTCGTAAATTTTGATGGGTAAGACTAAACTTGATGAAACTTAAATATTTGAAATCAGAATAAAAATCAAATTATTTTGATGTATCTATTGGTATCACAATTACGTTTTTTAGAGTTTCGGTTACTATTGTGCCGGGCCGTTCCTTACTTACTGTTCGTTACCACGAACTGTTTGATTTACCCAGCCCCTCTTAATCTTCCTTCTCTATGATTGGAGGGCAAAGACATATGATCCGTGGAAACCATGAGCTCTGGTTACAAGACCCCTCGAAGTGTCTCAGCAACTGCGACGCGCGAGTCATGCTTTTGCAGCTTCAAATGTGTTACAGAGACAACAACGTACGTATGTCTCATTATACATCTTTTTTTTGTAATCGGGAGTCAGAGGTGAGCCCCCAATCAAATATACCCCTGAGCCTCTAGATTATTTCTGCCCCAACAAAGCATATCACAAGAACCAAACTAATAATCAAAGTACGGAGCAACGATAAAATGGACGGACTGAAGAGTAATTTTTGCGATCCTTTAGGTCACAAAGCTTGTACTAAGTATCAATGAAATTTCTGTTTCTATTGACTGTTTGACAACTTTAGAGAGTTTCCTAAGACTATAGAACGTCTGTAAAACGGTCGCCATAGGATGTGAAGACGTATCTTCACTAAAAATGTACCAAGGCCTAAAACATTAAGTGACACTTTCTTCTATTGCAGATACTATTAGGTCATACTCGAATCCCACTAAGTACGAACCTAAAACACTACCCACTAATCTTTACCATAAAGCATTGAAATCTGGTAAGCCCTTTTGCTAGATGTGGATGACAAGAATGTAGCTTTTCTCACAAGTACAATCGAGCCAGGTCATCCAAACCACGACTATGGCTGATGACCCTCACCAGGTCATCTGATAATTAGGCTGAAAAAATATGATTTTGAGACACCACTAACCCCCCTCCTCCACAAAATAGGTTAGATCAGGCACAAACCCATTATAAAACTCCGAGCCTAGCTTTTACTTCTGATCAAGCTTCATTTGGATTTGACACTTTCTTCTGGCAGTTTTGCTTATAACGATGATTCAAGAACCACCTTCTTTGCAAAGGAACCCAGATCACTCCTAAACTCTGAAGAAGTTTAGCTAGGGTATAGGCAGAGTTCTGACCACCCCTCGGGTATATATCATCATGACTAGAATTTAAGGATGTCGCTTCCCCAGGTACCTTAAGTTCCTGGACCTCAGAAGACTACAGCTATGAAACAAACTGTCATTACTCATTAGCTGGGATCTAGTGATAGGCTAAGATGCAGTCAGACGTTTCACTTGAAAAGGCTAGATTTGGCCCGGATTCTGGAAATGCCGAACGTGAGAATTAACTTTAATTTTCCGCGTAGTTTGGTTGATATCGGACAACCTGCTTCGGGAGAAGTTCTGATTAAAAAAAAATGTATATCTTGCCCATTCCCCACGTAGGCAGGATTAGTCCATTACCATAAAATAACGCAAGTGGGACACAAATTTCGGCTTATTAATAAATTTTGTAGAGATTCAACAGCCCATTCTGGTGGAAATTGCGATGGTAGAAAAGGTATTGAAGACCCCCTCGCCCAACTAGTTTCCTGTTCGAATATATAATATTTAAAAGGTAATACTTTGCACTTATGCTTACTTTCCGTCAAGTTTTGTTCCAACAGCCCTATTCTGGTAGAAAAACCCTTTAAAATACTTTAGTGCGTCTCCCCTCCCCATGAAAGAGGTCGGATTGTATCTGGATACCGAACATAAATAAGACACAAGTTCTTGCTTCCCATCATTTTGGATGAGGTTTGCCCAACCCCTTCTCTTGGAAACCTAGAAGAGACCCTAAAAATGTTGCCACTACATGGTCTCTAAGAAGATTACTTTTAGAAGTAGGACATTGTTGATTGTTCTCCTCTACACATATCATTAGGATGAACAAGAAATTTCCCATTGCTGCTTTTGAGCTACAGACAAGAAATAATAATAATAATAATAATAAAAAAGAAAAAAAAATTGCAAACGCAGTAGTATTGACTTGCAACACAACTAAAACCTAAATAGATGATGATAAATATTCACAGTAATGTATTTCGAGGGAGTCCGGGATGCCCCAGTTTTTCAATAACCCTTAGAAATAGGTTAAATTTACGAGATTTATTTATATATGGTCTCCTCGACAGGGGAGAAGGAAGGGATCAAATTCTCTACCATGTGAAAGTGCCTGATGACGAAAACTGTAAATGTACTTACGGTAAAATTCTCATTTGGTGGCTACTTGCTATCGTGGAAATTAGTTGATTAAAGTGAATGAGGGGAGGTATTGCTAAGTTACTCTGTCTACCCTTTTATTTTTTCTAGGCTTAGAGAATTCCAGCATGACAGGTCCGTCTCAATTCTGACAGAAAAAAGTTCTGCCTTAAGTTTAAGTTTCAATATATTTTTCATTGGCTTTAGTTTTGGAAAATGCAATTTCTGTTATTTCAGTAGAAGTTTAAGCCATACAGAGGTTTTTCCTAAGTTTAACAAATCAATCTATAGATTTTTAACCGTACAAATCAGGACTGAGCAAAGACATGAAGCTCGAAGCTCTTTTCTTGTCCTTCATTTGAGCACAACATCTATGTTGCATGGTCTCACTTTTTTAACATAAAGATCGTCTAAGGCAATCAAAGGCCAGTGCCCTGTGGAGAGAGAAGGAGTGGAGAAAGGTACTTCAAAATATTTCCCAGGATACAATTAGGGCTCTGAATGTATTCCAGGGTGTTGCATTCACCTAACTCAACTTCTCTCCTAGATAGCAAAAAGCCCTTAAACTAGAATTTTACTGTATTTACTTATTCATTTTCTTTGTGAAAACTCATTAAATAAAAAAAGCTTTTTAAAGTTTTATGGGACTTTCAGAAATTATTTACATCCTTATCATGGCAAGTAATCGATATACTGAAAAGTGCTGACACAAGCATCGAAATAAGTTTTCCGAGTACCTTAAAGAACAAAAAAAGGTCTAAAGTTTAAGTAAACAGACTGTCATCTTCAAAGTCTAATACCATAGACGACTATACACAAAATTTAAATTACAATCTGAATATTTGCAATTCAATTACGCACAATCACCTCAGGATCTTGTATACATAGCGTTTGATATACACACCTAATGGCCTGTCCCAGGAATATCTTACACTTCTTCTCGTTAAGTCGACATTACGATATCAAAATCGGTCGCTTCTCTTATTATGGAGATTAAAGCCAGTTGATCTGTCCAAAGTGACATCTTGAACCATTGGAATTAAAGATGTTTTGTGCCTTCTACTATTTACTAAAAACCCTTATTATTTGATGTCTATAAAGTTCTTTTAAAAGCTTTGGGTTTTCTTTAGGTAAGATACCTTTTTTATGACTTTTCCTTTTTTTCACATGAATATGTTGGCAAAGCTTATGAAGTATTGAGTAAGAACTTTGTCGGCTTTATGACATAAATTATTAATGAGAACAGGCATGACACAGTGGAAATGATTGGGGGGGGGGATAAAATTAAAAAAATAAATTATAAGGGAAAAGAGCATAAATTAAAAAATTTAGAGTGTTTTCGACGTAATACCTTAAACTAGATATCCTTTTCCCAGACCACACTGCCTTTCTATGACGAACAATGGGGACCTATCCCCATTTGAACGTTTATCTGTTCGTAAATTTAAAGTGGTTTGGCCTGAAGAACCCCCTATACATATGCCCTTGAATAGATAGTATCTGCATAAAAAAGAATGCGTTTCTGGTTTCAGATTTTATACATTTTTTGAGTTTTGAGTTTAAGGCTGTACAGAAGATGATTAGAAATAGTAGTCTTTGCATATTCATTAGTAAAATAGACACAAATAGTTATTTTTCAGGAGGTCGACAATCGATCCAAGATGGTGGCCACTGTACAGGGTTGTGTCAGTTTGAAATTAATTTTCTTTAATCTAATGTCTTTTTTATTTTGGGCATATGTTCTGACAGCCCTGATATTTCATGCTTAAAAAGAATGTTCAAACATAGCTTATTTCTGAAGTTTCTAGGATGAGTTTTGTATATAATATTCCAATAGATAAGAATCATTAAGTTTAGTGTTACCCATTAAAAGCTACGAGCAGGAGAAAAACTACCTGATTTTCAAAAAAGGGGAGAAACACACCCACAAAAATAAAGGATCTTAATGAGAATTGCACAGTCAGATTCAGCATATCAGAAAACCCTACTGTAGAAGTTTTTAGCTCCCACCAGCAAATATGTGTAATTTTGCATTTTTTTGCCAGAAGAATGATCACGGATATGTGTTTATTTTTTTTTTTTCATCTAGTGCCTTTTCTAAGTGACCGAAAAGATTGGAGGGTACCTAGCCCCCCTCCCAAGCTCCTTTTTTCTCCAAAATCTTCCGATTAAAATTTTAAGATAGTCATTTTGTTCAGCATAATTAAAATATCTAATAACTATGAGTTTGGGGATAACATGACTCGCCACAGCCCCTGGGGAAAGGAATATAAGTTTTGAAGTTTACCCATTGTTTACGCACAGCTTTTGTTATTGGGAGGTATATAGACATTTTTTTAAGAGGTGTGGGTAATTTTATGCTAGGAGTGGGTTTCTATAGGGAGAATTTCCTTGGGGGAGAAAGTTCCTGGGGTGAACTTTCCAGAGGAAATTTTACATTGGGGGGATTTGACAGAATTCCTATACAAAATTTTTTTATTTGTTTTCTTTTTTGCCGATTCAATTTTGCATGTGGAGATGTCCGGGAGAAATTTTCTACAGGTTTGGAATTGTCTGGGGAATGTTTTAGTGAGGGAGGGGGGGATTTTCCGCCGGATGAATTTTCCATGGGATAATTTTCTGCAGGATAATTTTCCATGGGGAACTTCCCGCGGAGGCAACTTCCCACTGGGGGGGGGGGGTCTGTTAAAATTTTCCACAGGAGGAGGGATTTTCGGAGGGATTGAAAAAAAAACGATTAGAAATTAAAGTCTTTTTCAAATAAAAGTATGCTAAGGGGAATTTTTCAAGTGAAATTGTCCGCAAGAAATTTTACGGGGGGGGGGAGGATTTTCAGCGAGGATGAAATTGTCCTGAGAGAATGTTACAGAGGGGAGGTGTATTTTACGTGGGAGGAACTTTCTACGGAGGAGTTCCGCGTAAGAAGAGGGAATTTTTCATGGAGGCTGAGCCAGATTTACCGGCACTATTTGAAAAAGATCAGAAATTAAATTAAAACAAACATTTTTTTTTCTACTGGAAGTAAGGAACCACATTAAAACTCAGAACGAACAGAAATTGTTCCGTATTTGAGGAGGTTACCCCCCTTCTCCATACCTTGCTCTTTACGCTAAAGTTTGATTGTTTGTCCCAATTTTTTAAGAATGACTCCTGAAACCCAGTAGCCGTTTAGTTAGAATGAGAAGCTTTTAAAAAGCTCTAAAAACTTTAGCATGAAGAGCAGGGTATATATGGAGCAATTTCTGTTCGTTTTGAGTTTTAATGTTGCGTCTTACTTTCAGTTGAAAAAACGAAAATAAACTGAGGAGTTTTCGTAATTTCAAAAAATGTTGCTGCTAAATTTTCTCCTGTCCTTCTGAGTAGCGTCAAAATAGACCAGAACTGTTTTAGTTCCGAGAATAAACCTCTATGTGCCATATAATATCGGGCATAAGACATGGAATTAGATATGCGAGAACTAAAGATAGAGGATAATCCCGCGTCAGTTTTCTTTGACGTAACAGAGGTTATTTCTTTTCTGGATTCGCAGATAGCCAGGTAGCCATTTTTCAGCTGATAGCCATTTTTCAACGCATATAGCCAGTTCCCGATGTAGAAAAAATTGGAGCTTAAGCTAGTTCTTCTAAAATAAGATTCTATGAGCGATTTTCTATTTTAACATTTTTATTTGGCAAGTACACTACATTTAGCGTAACTATAACGTCCTTGCTTCGAAGAAAAACTTTAATAGCATCAAATCACGTTAAATACTTATACAAATTTATATTATCTCTTCACTAACCCAACCAAAAACTAAGTATCTCTTTGTAAGTTTGTTTTCCGTGGATTGAATCTAAAAGTCCGCAAACTAAAAGTCCATGTTTTATTCATTTAAATATCAACTTATTGCTTTCCATTCTGGGGCGAGGGGTGAACATGTTCTGTAATGTTATAATTCTCAAACTTTTTAATGTACCCTGCAGTAATTAAACAAAAAACTATTATGATTTTTTTTTGTCTTCCGGGTTGGATGCTTTCTATAAAGCTAGAATTGCTCAGATTTCATATTGTGGTTAAAAGTTTAAATTCAAAACTTTTCTTATATCGTGGTGAACTAATTTCCTGTGGTGATTTTTAAAGTTATCCGGAGTGTGGCATATACAGTAGTTTAATTTTAATTCGAAAGATGTCACAGTACTACTAAAGTTTTGGTCTGTACACATTGACACATGGGTCTTTTTTGCAGCAACATTTTTTGCCCCTCCCTCCATATTTTGAAAAATTCTTTTTTGGTGGTATTATCCTTGGAAAAGAAATAAAAAAGGACAAGTTTGCTCTTTCAGATTCTGAAAAATAAATCTTACCCCCTAAATTTCATGAATTGACACCATTTTCCCCAATTATTTTTGCCCTCATCCCCCTAAACCTTGAAAAAATATTTCTTTTAAGGAATTTTGATTGAAAAATGACGAGTTTTTCATCTTTATTGAAAAAGTTGAAAAAAAACGCCAATAATCCCCACCTAGATTTTGAAAAAATAAATTTTGTCTCCTCTCCAGGGATGTATCCAGAATTTTTTTTTTTTGGAGGGGAGGGTATTCTTTCGGGGTGGGGGGGGGGGTACAAAAACTTCAAGATATATATCAAAAATTTATTTTATATGTATTTCTGTCACGTTTTTACGAGTCGAACAAACATTTCGGGGGGAGGGGTCTAACTCCCCCCTATCTTTTTAAGCAAAATCCACGTTTTTCTGCGCAGACTTCAGATCAGTAATAATTTTATGCGGAATTCCAGTCGCAATTTGAAGTTGTGAAGGTGCACCTCTTAATAGGCTTTCAAATTATGGCAGACGAACATTAAAAAGAAATTCTGGTTTCCCATTGCTTAGTTTCTTGTATATTGATTTGAAATACTTTACAACACAAATACTATATGCATTTTTAATCATGTTCTATTGCTGTGTTGCTCTAAAATTTATTTATGTACTTCGCAAACAGAAAGCACTTAATTTGCTTGTCTTCGGAGATAGTAAAACCCATATACACCTTGCAGTGCTTCGAATAACTGCCGCCGGTAGATAAGCTAGATTTCCATTTCTGAGGAGCTAAAATGGAGGGAGGCTCAAATAGTTTAAACGTCTTTACCAATGCAACATTTACTAAATATTGCATATTTTAGTTTGTTTTGTCTGCAATTTATGTGATTCCTTCCCCTCCCAACAAAACTCACTCTTCCAAACGGCATCCGAAGAGAATGGACAATTTACCGCATAATTACTAAACCCTTGTCTGTAAATGTATTTTTGCAAAGTGTAAGCGTTTTTAACGTATCTACGTGAAATTTGACATAGATTGTTAATTACTGATTACTGAAATGTGATTATGAGCGTTTCCCACGCAAGGCTATCTTCACAAAATCTCTAAGAGTCCCAAAGGGGATTCAGGTATGGCATTCTCAAGAACTTGAGAAATCCTGCTCAAAAGATCAGAATTTATTATGTGAAAGTCAGTCATGTGTAAGCATGGGCACTGTTCTGTTTTTCTGAAGAAACAGATAAAAAATAAACAGGGCTTGAATGAAACAGAACAGGTCACCAAAAAAACAGAAGACCTGTTTCTGTTCTGTTTTTGGTAAAAACAGAAAACAGCTGTTGTTGTTAAAAAAAACAGCTGTTTTTCGGACACCTAAAAATTGAAAAAAAAATTATAGATGATAAGTTTTGCCTTATTATCGTAAAGCTAATTATAACATCAGTTGTTCAAGCCTTAAAGCTTATTTAAAAATTGTGCTTTCCCCTTGTTTGGACATTGTCTGGACATACCGCTTTTGCACGAAATAATCTGCAATCAAAAATCGCTCGACACACTAGTAATAGTACACTATGAGGCTTTAGAGTGGCTTCTGGCAGATCCAGAAAGATCTCTTGGTTTGGGTCTCTAATCTGAAAACATTAACCTTTTTGTCTCTCTTTCTCCCTTTTAGACTTTTTGTCAGGAATACCACTTGCTATGGGTAGTTTTTTTGTCTGTTGGTAACACTTTTGAAAAAACCTAGTACTATTGCAGTATTTTTTCCGCAAAAAAGAGCAGTTTTTCTAATGAAGGGATGAAAAATTATTTGTATGCACACGCAATTCCGTCATTTTTTTATGGTTATTTTCTCCCATTTTCACGTTCCAAAAAAACGCTTTTATGTTTAAACACCATCTATTCAAATTTCCTGTAAATGCACACTAGTTACTTGAGACATTTCAAAAAGAAAATAATTTTCAGCCTGAAATTGCGCAGTTAGCTCAAAGTCATTATTATTTAAGCAGAGTATGTAGTTGATTTGGGAGGGGGCAGTTTTCCCCTGCAGACCATGCTTTCCCCTCCCCCCATCCTGATGTTTGGAAGCCATTTAAACAAATATATAAAAGAAGAAAGATACACGGGAATAATGACACTTCATACTGCCAGTTAAATTTTTTTTGTTATATTTCGGCTTAAGGCAGCCTTTTAAGATTAATTATTTCCTAGCCAATTTGGGTGAAAGTTTTTCACAAGAAAAACTAATGGCTTAAGGATACCTCGGATATTTTTACGTTGCTTTGCGCTAGAAAATATTGTTCTAGGCCCTCGACCAAATTCATTCTTAAGTAAATAAGTAACATAAAATTTCTCAAATTCTGAATTTCGAAGAAATTTAGACTCTTTGCTACATAATGCTTTCTTTAAGTATTTTCTTCTCTTAAATAGGTTTTCGAAGGGATGCAAATATAGGACAACTGTACTTTCTGACAACTTATTTTGAAAATTGCCGTTGCTTTGCGGCAGAAAATACTTTCTCCAATGCATGCACTTGCTCTATCATAGAAATTAATACTATTTTAAACTTTTGTTTTAAGGATACGAACGTCCATGCTTTTGATTATGTAGACACGTTTTCATGGTCCATTCCCAAAGGAGAAGGGGTAGTGACACCCTCATTTATAACTAACTATAATTACACAATACAAGAATACTAATTTTATTTCTTAGCCGAGCCCACCCCCTCCCCCTGAAAATCTGAATCTGCCAATATTTCAAAGGTGTAATATAAGAAAAATCTACTCCCCCCAGGATTTACAGAGATTTACAATGCTGTATTTAGGTAAATAAATGAAGAAGAAATTGCTCATGGGAAAGATCCACAACACTCAAAAACAGAGACTAGCAGTTTCTTCTCAAAAGATTTTACGCTATTTACAACAGAGCTGCTAACACTGCTGGAGCGTCAAATGATTTTTAAACATGTTGTATCCAAAACAACTGGAATCCGCTCTCCTCATCGGACTCCATAGCCTCAAGGACTTCAGCAGTACAAAGACAAGTTGGAGTGGCCCCTCTTGCAGTCCCTGCGCCATTACTTAATGTGTCCTACAGTACTCTACGGCTCTAGCATTACAAAAGAGCTCAAGCCCATCTAAGACTATTTGTCCTCGACTGCCAGTTGGATATGAAGAGGCACTTATCATTATAGTGGTCAAGGGCGGATCCAGGATTTTTTTTTCGGGGGAGGTTTTACTAATTTTTGACTCAGTTTTCGACTAATTTTACAGATTTTTACCTAGGTTTTACTAATTTTTGACTTATTTTCGACTTGGTCAAAAATTTCGGGGGGGGGGGGGGGTTCAAACCGGGTGACCCCCCCCCCTGGATACGGCCTTGATAGTGGTATTGTATTTGGTAAAAAGTATGGTAATAGCAGCTTATAGTACTGTCCAGCTGTTAGACATGAGCCAGATACTCCTAATAGAATCGTTGCATTTGTCGAATGTAAAAACTATTTCCAGGCTCCCTAAGTTTGATTGTTGATTCAATCATTTCCAGTGTGCTATTCCATCGAACTTTTACTTCAAGAGGTATATGATCATAAAGGTCACTCTCTTTGCAACATCTTTTAATGTTACCATGCTGGCCAGTGGAAACTTTTAGTTTACTATATAATTTTTGCAGTTTATCAATGTTTGAGCAAGTCCAGCAAGTCCTCGGATAGCCTGGGCTACAACCTCGTTTTCTGACAGACTCCCAGCTCCTCACGGTTCTTCTCCATCCGTTTTGCCGCCTTCTTTCGTAGACACTACCACAGTTTAGTCAAATTCTTCAGGAAAAGTTACTGCACCAGCAGTATATAATTTATTTTGTGCACATCAATTATATGCTTCCTTTTAAGATGGTATATAAATATCGGGTAGAGACTCCCTTAGCCTTTAGAGACACTTTGCAGAAGTTGCACTTGATAGGCTACTTTCTGGGATTCCTTTTTTCTCGTAGGACACCCAGAAAAATAGTTTAGAAGTTTTACTTGGAACATCCAAGTCGTCATCAGAAGATGACATCATGCTTTTCTTAACACAAAGGTTGATTTTAGGATTTTTTACGAAATTAGAAGCACCTTCCAGAAGTCTACCATTTTGAAAATTGCACCTCCACCCAAATATATGGTCTCTTTCATCTCACTGGTGCAACTAGGGGGAAAGGGACCACTTGCCACACGAACATTTTTTGGGCGCAATAAGCCAAGAAAATCCGTCAGCAAATAAAAGCAAAATGATAGATCCCAACTACGGTTTCCTAAAGACTTAGACCATTTAAAGCACAATAATAGTTTTTATAGGAATTTTCTTGTACATAATGAGTATTTAAGAGATGGATACTAGAAATAATTCACCACTTAGTGTAATCATTTTTTTTTACATTTCTTGTGCAGTATGGCAAAAAAATGCTGTGTACACCGAATGATTGGTATCCCGCTGAATGAGAAAAGTATATCAGCACTTTATAAGAATCGGCATCGTCCTTTTAATGTTTTAGTTTTAATTGTTTGTGACATGTTTACTATTTGACGTTGACCGTTTTATAATTTTGTTGCTGTTGTTTGTTTACGGGTTTTCTTTGTTTTACTGACGCTAAAGTAGGAATTCGGCCCATTTGGGGTTGTGATAGGCGTTTTTCAGCAATAAATCTTATCTTATCCTAAGACTTTGGCCCTTACAGAAAATCAGCTAGTTAAGCCACTGTTTCAACTCTAGGCTTTTCCTTGAAAGGCTTTCTATTGATTCTATTGATTTTATTTAGAGATGGTTTTAGTAACATGAGAAGAAGTATATTTGGTTATTTCGTTATGTTGATGCAATAAAGATTTGCTAGTAAAAATATCTATTTTTTACTGGACAAGACTTTAATACATTCACATTCCTCTCTGGCTAAGCATTAAAGAAAATTTGCAATTAATAATCAGTATTTATCATGTATAGGTCAGCATGGTAATCATAGCAAGTCACTGTTATTTAGAAGCATAAATTTTATAAAAACAGCTAAATTAAAGTTCTCCCAGCGAAAAGTGCAGATTACTTCCCATGTAGTGTAGGAGACAGAGGCCCTAACAAATTACGAATAGAACCAAGATATACAGTAATAAGTGATTTGTTTGTATCCTGCTTCTCCTGGACAGTGCCTGTGTAACTTTCCTGCTCAATTGACGGAATAATGTACTGTAAGCAATACGTTGTTTTAATGGAATTAAACTGCACCTTTACCGTACTAATATTCAGGGGCAGATCTAGAGCGAAATCTCTGGGAAGGGCGCCAATGAGCAAAATCTTAGGGGGACCCAATGTGAAAAAGGTGCCAATAATTGACCAGATTGACAAATTTATTCTAAAAAAAGAGTGACAAAAAAGAAAAAAAAGAAATGAGGGCACCAGAGAAAATCTTGGAGGGTGGAGCGGGGTCCCCCCTAGATCCTCCACCGCTAACATTTAAGCAAATACCTACTATCATCTGATTTCCAGTCCCTAATTCTGCCGAACTGAAACAGTCTAGCAGCATTATTTAATATGTTTAACAGACCAAGTTCAATCATTTTACCTACGTTCAAAATCTAAAAATCGCCTGAGGCGTAACCACACTTCTTCACAATTTCAACATATGATTTAAAAAGCCATCTTATAAGTTCGAAATTCTCAAATATCTCATTCTTGAATCACATAAAGAAAATCAGAAACAGAAGAAAAACAGGTAGAAAAAAACAGAAACGGGATGAAATACCTGTTATAAAAACAGAAACAGAACAGAACAGATAAATAAAAACAGGTCATCTGTTTCTGTTTTTTTTTTTGCATGAACAGAACAGAAACAGGGACTTTAAAAACAGAAAACAGAAACAGTGCCCATGCTTAGTCATGTGCTGATTTTCAGATTCATGCCTTGGTTTTACCTCTTTCTTCTTTTTATGAAAATAAAAAAGAAACTAACCAACAGATGGGTTTTTAAAAGAAAAGTAAAGAGCTACATTAAGCTTACGAGGAGCAGAAATGATTGCCTGTAGTAATTCTAACTTAAAACGACCAGAAATTACCATCAAATGAAGCACAAAACGAATAACAATTAAAATAAACAATCATATTAAACACATTAAACAATTAAACACAAAGATAACAGATACTGATGTAGATGAATAAGGAACTCCTAAAACGAGTAAAAATTGAATTGAATGCTCAAGTCAAACTTTTTACGAAAAAAATACTGCAAACATAAGTTGGGCTACCGTCCCTCATATAACCTTAAAAGATTTAAAGCCTATTGCGTCACTTGCGTTTTATTAAAAACTGTATGTGTTTTGAACAGTGGACTTTAATTTTTCAAAATATCAACGAAAAATAAAAACAATTCACTGTATTAATCAAGATGACTGGAAAGAACTAATGAAAGCAACTGAATATTCAATATATAATTATATGGTACTTGTATGATATACGCCCTACCTAATGTTCTTCTGATCAATCCTAATGAAATATACCAAAGTAAGATGAAAACATAATACTTTAGAAATAAATTTGACCTATATATTTGCATATTAGGGGTGGGGGTGAAATATAGCGGGTCTGCATGCCTAATGTGTTAGGTACAATTATTCTACATATTATGTGGTAAGAAGGGTTTTCTAACTTCACACTGTCCGATATTTTACCCCCCCTCCCCGAATGTGCAAATATATAGCAGAAATTATATATTTTCCATCTACTCTGTCACTTCTCTTTGTCTTGTCTCACGCTAAGTTGAAAGAAACTAACGAAAAAAAAACCGGTTCTATAATGCGTCAATGAATGAACAGCTTGAGTGGTAGGGTGTATATCATACATGAACCAATTATATTAATTCCTTGAAAAATCAGAAGTTCAAGATTTTATTCTACTGCATCTTTTTCAAATTAAAGACTTAAAGGTGTTCATGAAATAATTTGTTTTTATTTAAGTTTAAATGACACAATAGGCTTTAAAACTTTATAATTTGTATTAGAGACACTAGAGGACAGGGATTTGAATAAAGTGTTGATTTCTGCTTGTTGAGCCAACCAGTACTATCCAGAGGCGTCGTTTGGGGGTGGCAAGGGCGGGCCAGTTGCCTCCCCCCCCCCAATAATGTGGAGAAAAAAATATTATACATCCAATGCCCTTTGACTATCCAGATATGGACCCCTCTTGTCCCCCCCCCCCGCCAATAAAAATGCTGGAGATTCGCCCCTGGTACTATCTCAATATTTGTTGTATTTACGAAGCGTAGCTCATTTATTTTTTAAAGCAGGCTTAATCAACTTTTATGTTTTAATTATTAAAACATTTTTAGTGTATTAATATTATTAAAACATTTTTAGTGTATTAATAGTGGTATTAATATGGCTCTTGTTTACACCTGATGTATTGATCAAAAACTTATTGTAAAAATATGGCCGTCACTGTTCTAAGGGTAGACTGGGCGGTGGTAATGTAAAATTTTGTATCAATGCCCGAAATAAATTTCGGTGTGAGTTTGACCATTATAAATAATATTCAAAAATTGTTTTACGTTCTATTTAAATAAGATGTAATAGTAGGGTGGTAAAAAAAAATGATCATTTTTACTTTTCTGTACAGCACAAGGTTTTTTCTTGCTCTCTAGGAAATTACAACACCAGATACACAATTAGAAGCTATAGACAGAGCAACACGTAAGTCTTCTATTTTTGGTGTAGATGAAATGGCACTTCCATCACAACTTCTAACCGCAGATGTAGAAAGTACATTCATCTAGTTAGGGGGCCCAATAAAAAGCAAATTTTACCTATCACTCCCTATTCACGTCACTTTACAATCCATCAAACGACTAAACAGAAGCCATACCCTGGGTTTCTATTCAAAACGAATTTGCCGCAACACTATTGCTGGACAATCTACCGAGTAATTTCTACCATGGGTGGCTTTTTTCAAGCATGAATAGCATATTCAATCAATCATAGATAAAAGTGAAAAATAATTCAGCGGTGTTCTTTCATACAAACCGACATATTATCATTCATATATATTTCCTTATGGGGTCACTTGGTTACTGGGAATCAGGCACGTACAAATTTATTTTCGATAATAGTAAGTGCATTTTATGAACAGTACATGATATTATGGGGAAGATTGCAAAATACTGAGACTTTATGGGAGAGGAGTGTGACAGCGATCTGTAATTTACTTACTTTGTGTTTTTGCTTGCTAGGAATGAGCACAAACAAGTAAATGGTTGGGTGGTTATAGCTCTTTCCATGCTACAAAAAGGCGTATTCTATCGACAGACCCGTATTCTCTGTCAGCTGTCGACCTGGTAGTTTCTTAACGAAGCAGACTGTTTAATGTATCCTTGTTTATTATAGCATACATGTTTATTATTATCCTTGGTCGATTGCTTAGTATTAAAAAAATTATCAATGAAAGTAAACTGTGACATTAAAATGTAAAACAAACGGGAAGTATCCCATATTCTAAGAAGTGGTCCCCCTAGCTATGACTCCCAAAATATCATAGCCTCCAAGCAGTGGTATCAGTTGAAAGGGGTAGAAGTTGTATATTCCTCCTGAATTTCCATCCTCATTAGATTTTGACAAAAAAACACGCTGTGCGTGTGGGTTTTGATTATTTGTTGTTGTTTTCTTTTTTTGGGGCGGGGGGGGGGGGGGTATTTTCATAGAAAGAACCTATTTTTATATTTTACTCGTAAAAATGTTTTAAAAACGATATATTTGCCTTTATATATGTTTTTATTATATATATGTTTTATATATATGTTTTATTAGGAAAAATATGTTTTTCCTTTCTCTAAATTTCTCGGAACTATCCAAGCTTTATTAGTGCATAACTGAATGTTTTTTTTTTTGCGTAGCTTACACCAAACAAAACCATTTAGTAATTTTAAGGGGTAAATTCATTAGTTACCTTCAAGAAATTTGAATTGAAATTTTTTTTATATTTTTCCCCGTAAAAATGTTTTAAAAACGACGTATTTGCCCTCCTCCTTGATTTTGAAAAATATATTTTGCCCCTCCTCCCAAATTTCTGGGAAGTCTCCAAGGTTTATTAGTGAATAACTGAAAGATTTTTTTTAGTAGCCTATAGCAAACAAAACCTTTTGGTAATTTTAAGGGGCATATATCATAGCCTCCAGGCAGTGGCGTCAGTTGAAAGGGGTAGAAGTTGTATATTCCTCCTAAATTTCCATCCTCATTAGATTTTGACAAAAAACACGCTGTGTGTGTGGGTTTTGATTATTTGTTGTTGTTTTTTTTTGGGGGGGGGGGGGGTATTTTCATAGAAAGAACCTATTGTTATATTTTACTCGTAAAAACGTTTTAAAAACGAGATATTCCTTAATTACCTTCAAAAAATTTAAATTGAAAATTCTGTTGTATAAGGTAAATGTAGGTAAGCCTCGTTTCGATTTGGTGAGCTCAAACACTAATTCAAATAAAGCCCCTTTGTTCTCAAGACATTGTGAAAAATACCTTTCATCCCTACCCCATTGCCCTCGTGTTAGAGCATTTGTTCTCTTAAGTATTAGAAAAACAAGCCAAACTACTTCCTAAAGAGTGGATTTTTGAGGGACACAGCCCCCCTCATATGCAGGATAATGTTAATTTTTTTCTGAAGGAAAACTAGTCTTTTAATTTAATGCCGTTTCAGGCTATCCTGAAACGGCAGCTACGGCCTGTTGTTGATTAAAAACTACGGCCTGTAGCTTTTAATTCCAATAGACCAAAAACCCGGTTAAGAATTTATCGCATCGAAAATGGGTCATGCCCCGCGGTATTTTGCTGTCCTGGTATCATGCGCTAATTAAGATAAGCGCAAGAGTTGATTGTCATTAGCTCCTCCCAGAACACTGAACGAGTTTAAATATATATTCGAGGAATGTAAAAATACGGCAGAAGTACCTACACACTAAAAAAGTGTATTTTCACGCTAATCCAACAACTAGAAAGTACGCTGATCAAACGTGAAATAATGCTGTCAACGTGAAAGTACATTTTTTTTACCGTGTAAGCATGAGGAGGGTTACCACCATCTCAACAATCCCCATCTACTAATGCTGCAAGAAAAAGGGCTCATCATGATGGGTCTGATGTTAGAAATAAAAAGGAATTTTTTTAATTAACAAGGAATAAAATCCTCACTTTTTACTCTGAAGCTCAACTTTTATCACGTTGCTCTGTAGTTAAACATTTACTTTTTTCTTGTTAAAACTATTGTTCTGCAATAAAAGAGGCCTCGAGCCCCCTAAGCACCTTTTTTGCACACTTTTGCCAGCTATATTCCTCGCAATTTCAGAGGCTGTATCCTCCGTTAGTATTTGTTTGAAATATCTTTCACGGAAAGCTTGAAGAAATAGGCCTAAAAACTTATCTTTGAGGCGTTGGGTACCCCCTCCTCTCATAAAAATTTCCCGACCTCCGTTCTAGCAGCCGGTGCACAAGTTGGCTTTGCTCATGATCGTTAGTTTATTTAATAAACGGTCGATAATGATGGTTAATATTTTAGGGACAAATATGCCTCCGCGTGCTAGTATGTCTTCTGAGGTTATTTAGCATTTAGGATGTAAAATATGAATTGTAAGCTAATAAATTTAATTATTTTCAAACGTATATTTAACTACTGCATGGAGATCTTAAGACGCGGCCAATTTTGCTTCTTTTTTGCGTAATAGTCATAACTTTCTTGCTAGAGCTCACAAAATTACTACTCTTTCCAAAGATGGTTTAGGAGACTTATTTCAGTTGTGGAAAAAGACCAAAGACTCCTTATTTTCGTTCCAAACGAAAATAGACATAAAAAGCATAAATGTATAGCATCCAGTTTCAAAGGACTAAAAAAAGGAAAAAAACAGGCATCTATAACCTCCTTTCCGGGAAAAACGAAAACTTTTGTTTGTTGTAGCTTTGGAGGTCTCAGACACTTTGAATTTTATTGCATAATCATGGCTGCAGTATCAGATGCGACCCATTAAAAACTAACCCTAAGACATAGTAACCGAAAATGTAAAAAGTTTTTTGAAAAAATAAACTGCAGCTAAGGAAGAATTGCCAGTTGAAGCTGATTCAGGAATAATAACTGTTATTTCCTTTAATCTTAATTATAAAAGTTTATTGCGAAAAGAAACTTATAGGAATTTTGAAAAGTAGTCTGAAAACCTGGAAACCTCGAAAGTGGCTTTGGGTAGAAATAAAAACTGCGTCGTTGGAGTTATCATAAAGATTGTATCCCTTTAAGAAATATTTAAATATTTTTTTCAAGAATTGCACAAATATTCCTCTCTTAATAACTTTTGATTTCTAAAATTAAATTTAATGACCCCTCCTTGCTTAAAATAGGCATAAGATTTAATGTATATATGATATAACGTCAATAACTATAATCTAATCAAAAGTTTAGCTAAGGATCAGATCTGTATGTACTTATGCTTATTTCGCTAAAAAGACTAAAATCAGTTGTCACATCCGGAAAATCTGTATGAAACATGTAATGTGTATTGAAAAATTCTGCTTAACTAAAACTATATAGACTATTTGCTGTGTATTTTTCTTTAATGGAACATAAGATGGCAAAACCCGAATTAGATTTCACCATGAAAACAAAAATGACTTCAAATACTGACATATAAATAATCCGAGCTACTTATACGTGATGCAGTTTAAAATTTGACATTAAATAATAATCTTTCAAGAAAACAATTTATTTTCAAAGTCATCCTACGGAGTTTCCATCCCCTTAGCTAAGAGGCTCTTAATATGAGGCTTTAAGAGCGGAAGGCATTAATTATGATTATACTGAAATACTTCGGATTAAACCGGTGTCAGCATTCAAAGGGTTTTAGATCACAAAACTTCGACTACATTCAATAAGGATTAGAGATGGTGTTCTCCCTTGATCAATTGAGAAAACTATCTGAATTTGTGATAGGCCCATTCGTGCCTTCTCAGACATGTCTCAGATTAACTTAAGGAAAGTGGTCAGCTAATAAATACTCTTGCTATTAAACTGCATTATGGTCAGACATGAGAGCTTAAGTGTAGCGGACACGTTCGTTAAGGTTTTTATTGTTTGGTTGATACCAAGTTCAACATTACTGCTAAATTTTTCGAAGCTACGTTTTTCCAACAAAAAAAACAACTAAATAACAAAAATCTAAAGGTGAAATGACAGACGATGAAAAAAAAAGAAAAAATCAGAAAAGCAAATGTGAGAAGGAAACAGGGATATAGGCCAGTTGAATTTAGAAAAGAAAAATGCATCGCCAATAGTTCGTCTGAATAATCTAAATATCTTTAATGTAAATATCATTGAACGATAAAATATACCGTAGCATTGAACTAATCGTTGTAACGAACTGCTCTTACTTGTATAGAGAGCGACCTTTACAAATAGAAACTTCCAATTTTTTTTATTAAAAAAAAAGTTATGAGACAGAGTCAAACTTTAGCATAAAGAGCAAGGCGTTGAGGAGGGGACAGCCCCTTTCATATACGGAATAATTTCTGTTCGTTTTAAGTTTTAATGTCGCTCCTTACTTCCAGTTAAAAAAACTTGTTTTTTTTAATATAATTTCTGAGCGTTTATGAATTAGTGAAGCTTTGATTTTGGCTCACCGTACATGAATAATTAAAACAAAATTTGCATATTAATTTTTCGTTGGCTAACTTTTCCTTTTTTTTATTTTTTTAGCCATTTTTTAAATGGCTTTCTCGAAATTTTGTTCTGACGTAACTTACGAATTAACTTACGCAACGAACTTCTATGTTCGTATGTTTTGTTATTACGTATATTAGGGGTTCGCCCCCTAGTCAACCCTTCGCTCTTTACGCTAAAGTTCAAATTTTGTTCCAGTTCTTTAAGAATGACCCCTTAATAAAAAAGGTCGTTAATTAGCATAAATAGCTCTGATTAAAGTAAAAAAAAAACTTCTCGCGTAAAGAGCGAGATAATGACTAGGGGGCGAACACAATCTTAAAAAGGGCTCATTCGATTGGAAATTGAAAGGGCTAGTGCCTTTTTTAATAGTTGAAATAGATTGTTGTGCAACTAACGCCCCTATTACGCCCATCATTTCCCCAAACACATCCAATAAAAATTTTGAGATAGCCATTTTCTTTAACGTAGTTGAAAGTTCTGGAAACTAGGTCTTTGGGGATGACAATCTCTTCATAGCGCCCAGGCCAAGGGTTGTAATTTATGCAAGGGGGGCATAAAAGGTTTTTATAGACAGTATTCTCGAACAGACTCAAAAAGGGCTTACTTGATTTGTAACTGAAAGGCCTAGTGCCCTTTTTAATTATCAAAAGTGATTGGAAGGCTTGGCATTTTTATAGTAAAGATCGATGTGAATACAATGTATTATTTTTTTTTTTTAGACATGGGCACTTCGTATCGAAGGAGTTGCCGTAGGAACTTCGAAAAGGGCTCATTCGATTAAAATAGAAAGGGCCCCTTTTAATAGTCGAAAGTGACTGGAAGGCAACTAGTCCCCCTCCCATGCCCACCCCTCTATTAACCCATTATTTTTAAAAACTAAATGTTGCCTTAAGATTAAATCAAAATGCACTCTGTTAATGCTAATTCCCAATAAGGCATCTCAGCAGTATCCCAAAAAGGACTGAGGGCATTATGTTCAAACTTTCTGGGCTACTTCTGCTCTTATAATTTAACCAAATCAAAATAGCGCAAGTGTATCCAAGCTATCAAATAAAGTAAACAGATTTTTTTTGCCAATGGTATCAAGTTTTCTATTTCAGGTCAACTAGAGGAGGTATGAAACTAAATTAGAGACTACTATTTGTGTCCAGATTTTTAAAAGGATGGATGTTGTTAAAAATTGCTGAAAATTTTTCTTCAGCATACAAATAGCTGGCCAATCTAAAGAGTCTTAAAAAACGAAAAGATTTAAAGTATTATTTTCTTTTTCCCTGAAAAGACTATGTTAATATAAAACGAACATAAATTAAATAAAAAAAACTTTTTTCTCAAAATAAGTTTTTCAAAGAAAAGTATAGAACTCCATTAAACCGAAAATGAGCAAAAATAAAATAAAATAATCTACCAAGCGTGAAACTATCACAAATCAGCATCAATATATAAATGAAACCAAAAAAGAAAAGAAATTAAAATAAATAACCGAGTCAACTCAAAACGAGCAGAAATTAATATGAGTAGGGCTCAACACCCCTATGCCTTCCCAAGGCCAGAACACAATTTGCACTTTACTGAAAGAAATACAAATGAATGTGCATTGTCAGTTCAATATACATATACTGATATTTAGTAATCAAAATGTTAATATTATTTTATTTGTTAAAGCTATATCTTTCTGTGAAGTGCAAATTATATTCTGGCCTTGGGAAGGCATAAGGGTTTTGAGCCCTGCTTATGTTAATTTCTGCTCGTGTTAATTCTACTCATTGTTAATTTTGTACAAATGCCCTGTGTTGGCAACGCTGGATCTGTGTCATGTAGCCAGCGTTTGAGCTGTTGTTTGTGACTTTGTGCTGGAAATTACACCCCACTCCGGTAAATGTTATATTATAGTTTATAAGCCTCGATCTGTACCAAATATTAGTGTTCGAGATATGTTAGAGCTTCAGCTGGAAAAATTTTCTACAATAATTTGAGTAGAAATAGCAGTAATAGCTGTATTAGGACAAATTTCTTGTGACATCTGCATTTTGTATTTTTGTAAGTGATATTAGCAATACTTTAATACAGTAGGACGACAAGAATTGCCGTAGCTATAGTTTTAGTATATTTATAGTTTTAGTATAGTTTTAGATCAGCTATAGCTGATCCATAGTTTTAGTATATTTTTCTCTCAATAAATAAATGCACAAGAGTTAAAGAGAATGCAACAACTTTATATGGTAATATATTTATATCGATACTATGATATACTCGTACATTACCAAAAAGTTCGCGGTAACGAACTGTAAATAAGGAGCGACTCGAGCCAATAGCAACCGATAATAAAAGTAACATATATAATGAAAAAAAAAAGATTTAAAAAATGAATTTTGATAACAATTTACAAATAAAAAATTGGCTTTTTACGCTTATGCTAAATATACAAAAGTCATCAAGTTTTATGCTACCCATCAAAGCTATGATCCTGAGAAAATACCCCGGATTCTTGAAAAAGGGGAAATACCTCCAAAAAGGGAAGTGATCTTAATGAAAAGCATACCAGTAGATTAAGCGTCTCAGGAAACCCTACTGTAAAGGTTTTTAATCTCCTATCTACAAAAACTGTGAATTTTGCATTTTTCCCAAGAGAAAGATCACGGATGTGTTTTTTCATTTTCTTTTTTTTTTATTTCCTAGGGTGTGATTGTGTCGAAACAATGATCGCATAAAATCGGGAGAGGGCTCATTTGAACAAAAATTTTAAATTCCAATGTCTTTTTTCAGTGACCTACAACATTGTATCATCGGAAGGGGTATTTTCTGTCATTCTGTAGCACCAAACTACCCTCTATGCCCTCTCTTCAACCCCTGGCTCTTTACGCTAAAATTTGACTTTTTGGGCCAATTCTTTAAAAATGACTACTCAAAAACAAGGGCAGTTGAATTTGAATGAGAAGTAGTTTTAATAACTGTAAGACTTCAGCATAACGAGCGAGGGGTGGATGAAGGGCCAGCGCTCCAAATATACGGAATGATTTCTGTTTCAAAAAATGTGGTGACAAACTTGATGAATGATATGCAAATTTTATTGTTATTCTTTGTGAAAAGGGCTTCACAGGAGTGAAAAGGAGAAATAGAACTGGTAATAACCCTTGAAAGTCATGGATAATACGAAGTTTAGTTAAATTTCATTTAGAAGAGACATTGATTATATAATAATAGCACCTTATGAATAGTACCTGTCAGATTGACTGTGAAATTTCCAAATAAATTTTGAAATTTTTTTGAGCAAATAAATATTATATAATATTATCATGTCATATAAGGCTGCATTAAATAAATTGCGGAAAGCCAAAACGGAATTACATTAGGCAAGTGAAAATTCTGTTAGGACGTGGAAGATTATCTGATTTATTTTTTGCGATGGAAACGTTGCTATAAATATAACGAAATCCTCTAACTTTAACTTTATTATCACCAATTATATACGCTGGGGAAGGGGGCCAGATATGGTAGAGGGCACTCACAGTTTCCGCCCCCATTGACAGGTCTGATTGAAGATGGAAAAAATGATTTTTTACTTTATTTCATCTACAGATAAAATTATTTTTCCGTTAAGTTTTTTGGTACTATATTTCCATATGTTGATCTATTTCAGTCAGAGGCAACGCTATAGCGTTGCCAATAGTAAAGGCCATACGGCTCCAATGTTTTATTATTATTATAATTATTATTTTTTCCAGAGGCACTTCAAACGGAAGGAGTCGTCGTATCAACTTCAAAGGGGGCTCATTCGATTGGAAATTGAGAGTTCTAGTGCTGTTTTTAAGAGTCAAAAGTGATCGGAGGTCAACTAGGCCCCTCACGCCCTTTTTTCCTAATGCATCCGATAAAAATTTTGAGGTAGCTATTTTGTTAAAAATACTTAATCATCACATAACAAAAACTCCGGTGTCAAAACAACCCCAAAGGGCCCGGGGGCAGGCGTTGTAAGTTATGCCCTGGGGGTATATATTGTTCTTATGGAAAGAATGCTCGTATATACTTGAGAGAGGGATCATTTTGTTGGAAATTAAAAGTTCTAGTTCAGTGTTTAAGAGTCAAAAGATGTCGGAGGGTAACAAGTCCCCCCCACGCCCTTTTTCCCAAATGTATCCGATAAAAAGCTTGAAATAGCCCTTTTGTTCAAAATAGTTCAAAGATCATATAACAAAAAGTCCAGTGTCGATACCCCCCCCCCCCCCAGGGCCCATGGGCAGGCGTTGCAAGTTATGCTCTGGAAGCATATAAGGTTCTTATGGAAGGTATGCTTGTATAAACTTCAAATAGGGCTCATTTGATTTAAAAATGAAAGTTCTAGTTAATTTTTTAAGAGTCAAAAGAGATCGGAGGGCACCGCGCCCAAAAGAGATCCGAGGGCAACTAGCCCCCTATGCCTTCTTTTTCAAAACCCATCTGATGAAATTTTTTAGATAGACATTTTGTTAAAAATAGTTCAAAGGTAAGATAAGAAAAACTCCGGTGTCAATATACCCCCCCCCCCCCGGGCCCAGGGGAAGGCGTTCTAAGTTATGCCCTTAAGGCATATGGTTCTTATGAAAGGGATGATCGTATAAACTTCGTGGAGAGCTCATTTGATTGAAAATTGAAACTTCTAGTTTACTTTTTTAAGAGTCAAGAGATTGAACGGCAACTAGCCCCCCCCCCCCGGCAGCTTTTTTCCCCGAACCCATCCGCTACAAATTTTAAACTGTTCAAAAATTAGATAACTAAAACTCCGGTGTCGACACAACCCCCCTTGGCCCGGTGTTTAGGCTTTCTAAGTGTTGTCCTGGGGATATATATGGTTCTTATGAAAGGGATGCTCGCATAAACTTCAGAGAGGGCTCATTTGATTGAAAATTTAAATTTTTTGATAACTTTTTAAGATTCAAAAGATATCCGAGGGCAACTAGCCCCCCCCCCCCACACTCTTTTTTCTCCAACCCCATCCGTTAAAAATTTTGAGATAGCCATTTCGTTTCTCTCGACATTTCGACAAGAAAAACTCTTGTCGGCGTAACCCTCCAGGGCCCGGGGGCAGGCGTTGTAAGTAATGTTCTGGGGACATATTTGGTTCTTATAGAAGGGATGCTCGTATAAACTTCGGAGAGGGCTCATTTGATTGAAAATTGAAAGTTCTCTTTCCCTTTTTAAGAGTCAAAAGAGATCGGAGGGCAACTAGCCCCCCTCCCCTCCACGCCCTATTTTTCTCAAACCCATCCGATAAGAACTTTAAGAGAGCCATTTTTTCAAAATGGTTCAAAAATCATATAACGAAAACTCCGGGGTCAACACAATCCTTCAGGGCAAGAGTAGGCTTTGTAAGTTATGTCCGACGGGCATATATAGCTGTTATGGAAGGGATACTCGTAAATTTTACAGAGGGTTCATTTGATTGGAAATTGAAAGTTCTAGTTTAGTGTTTAAGAGTCAAAAGAGATCAGAGGGCAACTATCCCCCACGCCTCTTTTCCCCCAGATAGATCCGATAAAAGTTTGATATAGCCATTTTATTGAAAATGGTTCAAAGGTAAGATAACAAAAACTCCTGTGTCGATACAACCCCCAGGGCCCGGTGGCAGGCGCTGCAAGTTGTGCCCTGGTGGCATATATTGTTTTTATGGAAGGAATAGTCGTATAAACTTCAGAGAGGGCTTATTTGAATGGAAATTGAAAGTTCTAGTTCAATTTTTAAGAGTCAAAAGAGATCGGAGGGCAGCTAGCCTCAACCCACGCCTTTTTTTTCCGTAACCCATCTGATACAAATTTTGAGAAGGCCATTTTTTAAAAATAGTTCAAAGGTCAGATAACCAAAAATCCGATGTCGACACAACCCCCTTAAGCCCTGAGGGCAGGTGTTGTAAATTGTGTCCTGGGGCCGTATATGGTTCTAATCAAAGGGATGCTCGTATAAACTTCAGAGAGGGCACATTTGATTTGAAATTAAAAGTTCTAGTCGCTTTCTCAGAGTCAAAAGAGATCAAAGGGCAACTAGCCCCTCCCCCTCCACGCTTTTTTAATCCCAAACCCATCCGATAAAAATTTTGAGGTGACCATTTTATTAAAAATAGTTTCAAACATCAGAAATTAAAACCCGGGGTCGACAAAACCCCCAGGGTCCGGGGATAGACGTTGTAAGTTATGCCCTGGGTGCATATATGGTTCTTATAGAACGGATGCTCGTATAAACTTCAGAGAGGGCTCATTTGATTGAAAGCACCATGACGCAGTAGGTTTTAGACTTTTACAGTCAGAGAAGGAGGCGATACCCAAACTCTTGTTTGTAGTGGTTTTTGTTCATTTCCAGCTTGATTTGCTTGAAGCTTCAATTGATCAAGCTTCAATTTAAGTTTCACTCGTTTTAAGATTTGTTTATTCATTTACATTGGTATCTATTGTAAATTTGTTTGCATTGAATCTTTATTTAATTTCTGTTCGTTTTGATTTTCATTTATACTTCAATAGCAAAATATTGTTTTTCATTTTAAGCTTTATTTGCATATTCAATTTAAGCAATATTCGCTTCAAGATCTATTTATTTATATTATTACTTTTTGTATGTTTTTTTTTGTTTTGATTGTGTATTTAATTTCTGTTCGTTTTGGGTTTCATTTATTCTTTAATAGTAATTTTTGGTCGTTTTGAGTTTGAATTTTAACAGGTATTTGTATCTGCTGATTTTAAGTTTAAAATAGCTTTTACTTTTTTTGAAAAACTTCTTTTTCGGATTTTTTTTTTAAATTAATTATAATAAATAAACGAGTCAAACTAAAAATGATGTGAAATTACTTGAGTAGGGCAGACATCCCTATGCCTTCTCAAGACCTGAACATAATTTGCACTTCACTGACAAAAAAATTACATTTTAAATCTTTTAACTTCTTGAACTTCAATAAATTGAAAATTATTAAGACTTTGAGAAATTTACTGTAACTGATACATATTTTTTTCAGTAAAGAGCGAATTATGTTCTGGTCTTGAGGAGTAATGGGCGTTGTCAACCCTACTCTTGTTAATTTCTACTCCTTTTGAGTTTGACACAGATATTTATTGTAATTTTTGTTTGTTTTGGGTTGCATTTATTTATTCACAGTGATTTGTGGTAGCTTTACGGTTGGTAGATTATTCGATTATATTTCTGCTTATTTTTGGTTTAATGGAGCTCTTAACTTTTCTTTGCAAAAACTTTTTTATGGAAAATGTTTTTTATATCAATCTTGAGGCAACGCTATAGCGCTGCCTCAAGTCAAAACGTATCAATCCACACGGCTCCTATATTTTATTTATTTATTGTTTTTTTCCCCAGATGCACTTCATATGGAAGGGGTCGTCGTATAAGCTTCAAAGGGGGATTATTCGATTGGAAATCGACAGTTCTAGTGCCCTTTTTAAGAGTCAAAAGTGATTGGAAGCAACTAACACCCCTTCCACGCCCACCATTTCCCCAAACTCATCCAATCAAAATTTCGAGATAGCCATTTTGTTGTACGTAGTTGATATCCTGATAGAAATTATGTTTTTGAGGAGGACACTCCCCCCCACAGCCCTCAGGGCAAGGATTGTAAGTTATGCCCTTGGGGCATATACGCTTTTTATAGAAAGCTTTGTCGTAGAAACTTCAAAAGGGGCTCATTCGATAGGAAATTCAAAGGGCTAGTGCCCTTTTTAATAGTCAAAAGTGATTGGAGGGCAACTAACCCCCCTCTCACGTCCACCTTTTCCCCAAACACATCAAATCAAAATTTTAGATAGCCATTTTGTTCAACGTAGTTGCAAATTCTGGAAATTATGTCTTTGAGGATGAAACCCCCCCACCACAGCCCCTTAGGCAAGGGTTGTAAGTTGTGTCCTGGGGGTATATAAGGTTTTTATAGAAAGTGTTGTCGTAGAAACTTGAAAAGGGTTTATTCAATTGGAAATTTAAATGGCTAGTGTCCTTTTTAATAGTCGAAAGTGATTGAAAGGCAACTAACACCCGTTCCATGCCCACCATTTCCCCAAACACATCCAATCAAAATTTTGAGATAGTCATTTTGTTCAACGTAGTTGAAAGTTCTGAAAATTATATCTTTGAGGAGGATGCTCCCCCCACAGTCTTCAGGGCAAGAGTTATAAGTTATGCTCTGGGTGCATATATGGTTCTTATGGAAGAAGTGCTCATATATACTTCAGAGAGGGCTCATTTGATTGGAAATTGAAAGTTCTAGTTCACTTTTTTAAGCATCAAAAGATATCGGAGGGTGACCAGCCCCCCCCCCGCCACGTCCTTTTTCCCAACTGCATCCAATAAAATTTTTGAGATGGCTATTTCTATAAAAATAGCTTAAAGACAGGGACGTACGCAGGGGGGGGGGCCTCCGGGCCCGGCCCCCTCTAAATCTCACGATTTTTTTTTATTTTCCCATAATTTTCTGATTTTTTTCACAGAATAATGGGTTTGAAGGATTTGGCCCCCCCCGAAACAAATTGGCCCCCCCGAAACAAATTCCTGCGTACGTGCCTGTTTAAAGATCATATAACAGAAACTCCGCCCCCTAGGGCCCGTGGGCAGGCACTAAGTTATGCCCTGAGGGCATATGTCGTTGTTATGAAAAAAATGCTCGTATAAACTTCAGAGAGGGCTCATTTGATTGGAAATTGAAAGTTCTACTTCACTTTTTAAGTGTCAAAAGATATTGGAGGGTAACCAGCTTCCCCGCTCCCCCCAACCTTTTTTCTGAAATGCATCCAATGAAAATTTTAAGATAGCTATTTTGTTAAAAATAGTTCAAAGATCATATAACAAAAATTCCGGTGTCAACACAACCCCCTAGGGCCCGTGGGCAGGCATTGTAAGTTATGCCCTGGGGGCATATATGGTTCTTGTGAAAAGGATGCTCGTATAAACTTCAGAGAGGGCTCATTTGATTGGGAATTGAAAGTTCTAGTTTACTTTTTAAGAGTCAAAAAGATTGGATGGCACCTAGCCCCTCCCCCATGCCTTCTTTTTCCAAACCCATTTGATGAAAATTTTGAGATAACATTTTATTAAAAAAAATAGTTCAAAGTTCGGATAAAAAAAAACTCCGGTGTCAATACAACCCCCCCCCCCCAAGGCCCGGGGGAAGGCGTTGTAAGTTATGCCCTAAAGCCATGTAGGGTTCTTATGAAAGGGATGCTCGTATAAGCTTCATAGAGGGCTCATCTGATTGGAAAGTGAAATTTCTAGTTCACTTTTTAAGAGTCAAGAGATTTAAGGGCAGCTATCCCCCCTACGTCCTTTTTTCCCCAAACTCATCCGCTAAAAATTTTGAGATAGCCAGTTTTTTTTTAATTGTTCAAAAACTAGATAAAAAAACTCCAGTGTCAACACAACCCCCCAGGGTCCGGGGGGTAGGCGTTGTGAGTTTTGTCCTGGGGGCTTATATGGTTCTTATGAAAGGGATGCTCATATAAACTTCATATAGGGCTCGTTTGATTGGAAATTGAAAGTTCTAGTTCAGTTTTTAAGATTTTTGTTCGTTTCAAGCTTGATTTGCATATTCAATTTAAGTTTAAACTAATATATATTGTATGTTTGTATGTATTGATTGTTTTTTTAATTTCTGTTCGTTTTAAGATTCATTTATACTTCAATAGCAAAATATTTTTCTTCGTTTTAAGCTTGATTTTTATATTGAATTTAAGCATTGCTCGCTTTAAGATCTATTTATACATTTATATTATTACTTCTTGTGTTTTTTCCTATGATTGTTTATTTAATTTCTGTTGGTTTTGGGTTTCGTTTATTCTTTAATAGTAATTTCTGGTCGTTTTGAGTTTGAATTTTAACAGATATTTGTATCTGCTGAGCTTAAGTTTAAAATGGCGTTTACTTTTCTTTGAAAAACTTCCTTTATGGAAAGTTTTTTTTAATTAATATCATAAAATGTCACGGCCCTGTGAATATTGTACAAAACGGCATGAAATTTTCCAATAATAGTGTGGATGGTTGCAACAGCTCCACTCCTCATTTTTTGATTAAAGATTAATTAAAAAACTTTTTCCACAGAATAATTTTTTCAAAGAAAAGTAAAGAACTTCATTAAACCAAAAATGAACAAAAATAGAATCAAATAATCTACCAAGCGTGAAACTACCACAAATTAGCATCGATAAAAAAATGAAACCCAAAACGAACAGAAATTACAATAAATAACCGAGACAAACTCAAAGCGAGCAGAAATTAACATGAGTAGGGCTCAAAACCCCTATGCCTTCCCAAGGGCAGAACATAATTTGCCCTTTACAGAAATAACATAAGTAGAGTAGTACCTACCATTTCTAGCAGACTATGTACCAAAAACAGGTTCTTCTAGTAGGTAAACAGGTCATCACACTCTTAAAAGGAATATACATGTTTTTTTTTTATTATGCCATTGATTTTTTAGGTGTCATTCGAGTAGAGAAAGTTGGTGGTTTGTCCAATATAATAAATTTATTATTAAGTTTTCTAAAAAAAAAAAAAAAAACTTGTCATGCTACAATGTACTTAATTTAAAAAAAAAACCGATATAATGTCCCCACACTGCATTCCAATTTTCATTATGCATTAAGACATTGTTTATAGTAATGCATTTGAAAAGGGTAATTACTTCTTTAGTTTACGAGATTTGCGAATTTTTTTTTTGCGAAAAGATATTTGCGTAAAGGTATTGCGAAGGTTTGACATTGTGACTTGACCTAGCTTTACCTCGCCGATGTGATATGTATAATACATAATTAACGTTTGAAAAATATTGTCAATTTAAAAAGAAATGGTTGAAAAGTGTTTTGAGCGGGATGGGTTGCATAGAGGAAGTGACTGGCACGAGGGTACCGTTCCAGGGGAGCCCGGGGCACGGGAGGTGTCGGATCGCCACGGGTTCATTTACACGGCGTGACTGGTGCCCGGGGGGCATCCCTTTTTTTTCGAAAATCGGGCTCCCTGTTTTCAAAATATCTTTTTCTTCGGAGGCTTGGAGCATTTGTGTCAACAATACAAAGAATAAGCTCAGATACTTAATAAATTTGACGTTTACAAGAGACATTGCTAGAAAGTATTCAATAGCTTAATTGAAAAGTAACGATAGAATGACATTGTGACTTGACCTAGCTTTACCTCACCGATGTGATCTGTATAATACATAAGTAACGTTTGAAAAATATCGTCAATTTAAAAAGAAATGGCTGAAAAGTGTTTTGAGGGGGATGGGTTGCATAGAGGGATGACTTGCACGAGGGTTCAGTTAAAGGGGATACAGTTGCACGGGAGGTTTCGGTTATACACGGGTTCAGTTACAAGGGGATTCAGTTGCACGGGGGGTATCCCTTTTTTTCGAAAATCGGGCTCCCTGTTTTCAAAATCCCTTTTTCTTCTTTTTTTTTGCGAAAAGATATTTGCGTAAAGGTATTGCGAAGGTTTGACATTGTGACTTGACCTAGCTTTACCTCGCCGATGTGATCTGTATAATACATAAGTAACGTTTGAAAAATATTGTCAATTTAAAAAGAAATGGTTGAAAAGTGTTTTGAGCGGGATGGGTTGCATAGAGGAAGTGACGGGCCCGCGGGGCCAGTGCCCGGCGATACCGGGGCCCGGGGGGTGTCGGGTAGCCCCGGGGGTCAGGGACAAGGGGAGTGAGGGTCAAAGGGGGTACCCCTTTTTTTCCGAACTTGGGCTCAATGGTGTCGTTATCCCTTTTTCTTCGTAGTATTTGATATGATGCGTCTCAACTACACTTTATAAGCTAATATCATAAATCTATGTTTCTTTTTAGATATACGTTGCAAGAGAGTATTCAATAGCTTAATTGAAAAGTAACGATAGAATGACATTGTGACTTGACCTAGCTTTACCTCACCGATGTGATCTGTATAATACATAAGTAACGTTTGAAAAATATCGTCAATTTAAAAAGAAATGGCTGAAAAGTGTTTTGAGGGGGATGGGTTGCATCGAGGGGTGACTTGCACGAGGGTTCGGTTAAAGGGGATACAGTTGCACAGGGGGTTTCGGTTATACACGGGTTCAGATACAAGGGGATTCAGTTGCACGGGGGGTACCCCTTTTTTTTGAAAATCGGGCTCCCTGTTTTCAAAATCACTTTTTCTTCTGAGGCTTGGAGCTTTTGTGTCAACAATACAAAGAATAAGCTCAGATACTTAATAGATTTGACGTTTACAAGAGACATTGCTAGAAAGTATTCAATAGCTTAATTGAAAAGTAACGATAGAATGACATTGTGACTTGACCTAGCTTTACCTTGCCAATGTTATCTGTATAATACATCAGTAATGATTTAAAATTTTTGTCAAATTAAACATACCGGGCTGAACATTGTTCGGAGGGTGAGGTGGTGAATCTCGGGGGGACGTTCACAAGGGTGCAGGGTAAGTGGCTGCAAGTGCTCGGTGGGTTTCGGTTGTACTCGGGTTCAGTTACAAGGGGATTCAGTTGCACGGGGGGTATCCCTTTTTTTCGAAAATAGGGCTCCCTGTTTTCAAAATCCCTTTTTCTTCTGAGGCCTGGAGCATTTGTGTCAACAATACAAAGAATAAGCTCAGATACTTAATAGATTTGACGTTTACAAGAGACATTGCTAGAGAGTATTCAATAGCTTAATTGAAAAGTAACGATAGAATGACTTTGTGACTTGACCTAGCTTTACCTCGCCGATGTGATCTGTATAATACATAAGTAACATTTGAAAAATATTGTCAATTGAAAAAGAAATGGCTGAATCGTGTGTTGCGGGAGAGGGTGTGCATAGCGGGGGGACGTGCACGCTGGTACAGAGAACGAGGCGCCCGGGTACCGTGGGTATTCTCTTAGCCACTGGGGCCGTTTCACGTGTAGTCAGGTACAAGGGGTGGACCCTGTTTTTTTAAAAATCGGGCTAACTGTTTTCAAAATCCCTTTTTCTTATGAGGCATGGAGCATTTGGTTTGCAGATATTGAACGTAAGGAAATTTAGCACGGAGGTTCAGTTGTACAGGGTTTCAGTTATACAGGGGTTCAGTTACATGGGGGTTCCTTGCGTTAAAAAAGTAGTTTTTGTATCTTTTAAAAGAGCTTAACTGGGATTGAGAGACTAAGTTGCCTTATTACGTGTGATAATTCTGTACTTGATTTTCATTAAAAACGAAATTTTTGTGTTAAATAAGTAGTTTTTGTATCTTATAAAAGAGATATAAGGGGATGGATAGACTAAGTTGGATAATACAGTGTGATTTT